>NW_017671886.1:184143-240865 GCF_001879085.1 Nicotiana attenuata
TTAGGTAGTGTAGTACCGTCCCCCTTGGTTTTTCTTTTGACCACGGTTCTTTTCCAAGGGTTTTTCTTGAACCGGGTTAGGTAGAGTTTTTTCTTTTTGAAGTTTAAGATAAATGGGTGAAGGTCAGAATGTAACCCCAAATGTGTACACTTGTATAGAAAAGAACTTGAGTGTGTGGCATCTAAGCTTGTTTGTGGACTCATAATATATGCCTTAATTTTGCACATCTTGTCTTGCTTGAACACTCGTATGATTGTGTTGATGAACTGATTCGGAATGAGTTACATGCTAAGTGTGTGTGAGCTGTTACTTGCATCTTATGTTTGCATATGATACCTAGAACTTGCCCTGTGTGTGTGCAAAGCGAAATAGAAGTTGTTCGGTTTTAGAGATGATTGAGGCATTTCTTTGTGTAACCCTTTATACTCGAAAATCCACCTGTGCATATTACCATAGTTAACCCCTTTGAGCCTGAAGCCTTTTCTTTGATAACCCTATAATGATCTAAAATGTGGTGTTTAAATACGCTAATTGAACTTTTCCCTCCTAGAAGCACTTGAAGCACTAAAGTATATACAAAAGTCAAAGTGTGGGGTGGGGAGAAAGAAAGAAAAAAAAAGGGGGAAAAATCAAGAATGAAGGTCTGATTGGTGAACTGGCAGTTATAATAAATCTGAAAAAAAAAAGAAAAAAAAAAAGAGAAAAGAGAAAAAGAAAAGGAGCCAGTTGTACCTAACGAGAAGTGGGGTGACGCAAGTGAAATAAAATGTGGAGAAACAAGTGGGTTGATCATGAAAGCAAAATAAAGGAAGTATGTATTAAAAGTGCTTAGGGAGGTTAGTCACTATATCCAAATATATCCTACCCGTCCCTTAGCCTACATTACAACCGAATAAAGACCTCTTGATCTTTGACTGAATGGCTCGATTAGTGGAGTATTACACTAGGGGCAAGCGTATGGTGTATCTGTGTGGCATGTGAATGCTCTTTGCTGAGAGTGAGTGAATTCTTTCTATATATGGTTCCTTGTTGTTGAATTTTATGTGTGTGTGGAACTTCTCTCAAATTTTGTTTATGTGAGGGCATGTGACTCAGGAAGAAAAAGTGAGTCTTCACTTCTGTTAGAGTAATTAGAGTGAGCACAAGTGTGTCTTGGCATGAGAGTCTGCATTTGAGATATGATTGTGCACCGCTTAGGTCGATCTTTGATAATAGCAGGTGTGACATAAATTGGGGCAATGCATTGAGCAGTTAGGCCTAGAAGTGTGGTTTAGCTTGCTCGAGGACGAGCAAAGGTTTAAGTGTGGGGTGTTGATAATAGGTGAATTTGACTATAATCACGCACCAAATAATCACCTTCTTGTGAACTTTTAATGTGGAAAAATGACAACAAAATGCTCTTATTAGTGCTTTTCATGATTTGCAGGTGATATAGGTGTAAGGAAGGCTAAGGAGCGGTTTTGGAGTCAACTATTGATGAAAAAAGGTCAATTGTTGAATTTCCCAAGTATCCCATTCAAAACAGGCCAAAATTTCCGGGTACAAGTTCCACCGCGGTTCTACCGCGACCGCGGTGAAACCGCGGTGGAAGGCAGTTTCTGAAAGTTGAAGATTCCGCGAGGGCGTTTGGCCGCGGTTCTACCGCGACCGCGGTAGAACCGCGGTGGGCACAGTAAACTTCAGGGACTTAAGTATAAAACACGGGATTTTTAGACCGAAACCCTATTTAAAACACTAGACTTCGCCCAAGAGAGGCAGGTATTAATTTTTTAGGTTTCTTAGCAAGGAAAACAATTGGGAGCAAGTACTCTAAACATCTTTCTTCCTTTCTTTTGATTTTTATGATGAATTCAAGCGTAGTTTATTCTCCCATATCTATGAGTAGCTAAATTCCTTGTCTAAGGCTTGATGGAACCTATTGGGTGATGAACTTCTTGTTTATGTGAATACAAATTGCTAGTTTAATCTCTATTTGTTCAACTTCGTGTTTGTTGTAGTTAATTGACAGGATCCTCAATTAGCCGTGCCTATTTAGTGTGCATAACTTGGAAAAGAGTGCATATTTAGGGTATTGTTGAACAACACCACTCCTAGATTATTAGAGGAATCTATAATTGCGGGTTTAAAGGCGGGATTAGGGATAACGAAGCCTTGGGTGTAATCTAAAGTGAATCGTGCTAAATAAAGTAAGCTAGTGTATCTCGGGAGAGTGCAAAAGTAAAATTACTGTGATTACTCGGGAGAGATTTGCGGTAAGATTAGCATTCATGATTGATAGAGATGTGTGGGTAAATTTGTNTCCATTCACCAGCGATGTTGACTACTATCATGACAGGCCCGGGGTGACATGGGAGGTCATGACAAATGTGCTTTGCACGGAGGGGCGACCTATTTGGCTAAAGGAAGATATAACCCTCAACTCTAACTCCTTCACTCACCTAGCTAAGTGTTGGTTGACGGTTATCTGTAGTAGGTTCCTACCGTCCAGCAACTCAACGGACGTGAACTTCAACAGGGCACTGTTGACTTGGTGCTTTGTGACAGGGAAAGATTTCGATGCAGCACGGATAATTGGCGATGAAATGGTCTTACGGGGACCGCTGCTGTCTAAGGGATTCTACTTCCCTTCCTTGGTAACCACACTATGCTTGCTGAGGAACACCCCTACCAACCCTGCTGATGGTGACTTGCCCCTAAAAGCAGCTTTCAAAGCTTCCGGTATCAGAGTGGGCAGGGGCACCCGCACTACCGTTGAGATTGATGATGAGGAGGACGATCCGGTCCCTATGGCACCATCTAGGCGGTCTGTAGACAGTGCTGGACCCTCTTGGCGCTCTCATTCTGGAGCAGACCTATCTCGCTCACAGTCCTCCCGGCCTATGTTGCGCTCCTTGGAGGACGAGGTCGCGGATCTTCGCACCTCGGTGGATGGTCTACACACACGGCTGGACGCCATGTCACAGAGGCAAGCTAGATCTGAGAGCAAGTTTATGGCTTGGCTGCGTGCGTTGGGGAGGGCCTGCCATGTCGACCCCAGTACCGTCTCCGACTCAGATTGAGTTTCAGGGAAGTTTTCTCACCCTTCTGTTCTTTACTATATTTTAATGACATGGGGACATGCCATTGTTTTAAGTGTGGGGTGGGAGACTTGCTCTGACTGTGTATGGTAATGTATATAGATGTATGTTGTTGTGCTGTATCATTAGAGTAATATGTTGTATATGTGTGAGTTGTTATATTAGGATTAGCTGAATTGGCCCAACGACGGACACTTCTTGACGGGGTTCTTGAGGGTCTAAGTCAGTAATATGTTGTAGAGGACTTTTCCTGATGACGGACTAGGTGGACAATACTCTTGAGGGAAGTAGTCCATGTAGGGTTTTTACTTTATTTTATTTTCTTCTTTTAGGTAGTGTAGTACCTCCCCCTTGGTTTTTCTTTTGACCACGGTTCTTTTCCAAGGGTTTTTCTTGAACCGGGTTAGGTAGATTTTTCTTTTTGAAGTTTAAGAATAAATGGGTGAAGGTCAGAATGTAACCCCAAATGTGTACACTTGTATAGAAAAGAACTTGAGTGTGTGACATCTAAGCTTGTTTGTGGACTCATAATATATGCCTTAATTTTGCACATCTTGTCTTGCTTGAACACTCGTATAATTGTGTTGATGAACTGATTCGGAATGAGTTACATGCTAAGTGTGTGTGAGCTGTTACTTGCATCTTATGTTTGCATATGATACCTAGAACATGCCCTGTGTGTGTGCAAAGCGAAATAGAAGTTGTTCGGTTTTAGAGATGATTGAGGCATTTCTTTGTGTAACCCTTTATACTCGGAAATCCACCTGTGCATATTACCATAGTTAACCCCTTTAAGCCTGAAGCCTTTTCTTTGATAACCCTATAATGATCTAAAATGTAGTGTTTAAATACGCTAATTGAACTTTTCCCTCCTAGAAGCACTTGAAGCACTAAAGTATATACAAAAGTCAAAGTGTAGGGTGGGGAGAAAGAAAGAAAAAAAAAGGGGGAAAAATCAAGAATGAAGGTCTGATTGGTGAACTGGCAGTTTTAATAGATCCCAAAAAAAAAAAAAAAAAGAGAAAAGAGAAAAAGAAAAGGAGCCAGTTGTACCTAACGAGAAGTGGGGTGGAGCAAGTGAAATAAAATGTGGAGAAACAAGTGGGTTGATCATGAAAGCAAAATAAAAGGAAGTATGTATTAAAAGTGCTTAGGGAGGTTAGTCACTATATCCAAAGATATCCTACCCGTCCCTTAGCCTATATTACAACCGAATAAAGACCTCTTGATCTTTGACTGAATGGCTCGATTAGTGGAGTATTACACTAGGGGCAAGCGTATGGTGTATCTGTGTGGCATGTGAATGCTCTTTGCCGAGAGTGAGTGAATTCTGTTTATATATGGTTCCTCGTTGTTGAATTTTATTGTGTGTGGAACTACTCTCAAATCGTGTTTATGTGAGGGCATGTGACTCAGGAAGAAAAAGTGAATCTTCAGTTCAGTTAGAGTAATTAGAGTGAGCACAAGTGTGTCATGGCATGAGAGTCTGCATTTGAGTTATGATTGTGCACTGCTTAGGTCGGTCTTTGATAATATCAGGTGTGACATAAATTGGGACAATACATTGCACAGTTAGATATAGAAGTGTGGTTTAGCTTGCTTGAGGACGAGCAAAGGTTTAAGTGTGGGGTGTTGATAATAGGTGAATTTGACTATAATCACGCACCAAATAATCACCTTCTTGTGAACTTTTAATGTGGAAAAATGACAACAAAATGCTCTTATTAGTGCTTTTCATGATTTGCAGGTGATAAAGGTGTAAGGAAGGCTAAGGAGCGGTTTTGGAGTCAACTATTGATGACAAAAGGCCAATTGTTGAATTTCCCAAGTATCCCATTCAAAACAGGCCAAAATTTCCGGGTACAAGTTCCACTGCGGTTCTACCGCGACCGCGGTGAAACCGCGGTGGAAGGCAGTTTCTGAAAGTTGAAGATTCCGCGAGGGCGTTTGGCCGCGGTTCTACCGCGACCGCGGTAGAACCGCGGTGGGCACAGTAAACTTCAGGGACTTAAGTGTAAAACACGGGATTTTTAGACCTAAACCCTATTTAAAACACTAGACTTCGCCCAAGAGAGGCATGTATTGATTTTTTAGGTTTCTTAGCAAGGAAAACAATTGTGAGCAAGTACTCTAAACATCTTTCTTCCTTTCTTTTGATTTTTATGATGAATTCAAGCGTAGTTTATTCTCCCATATCTATGAGTAGCTAAATTCCTTGTCTAAGGCTTTGATGGAACCTATTGGGTGATGAACTTCTTGTTTATGTGAATACAAATTGCTAGTTTAATCTTTATTTGTTCAACTTCGTGTTCGTTGTAGTTAATTGACAGGATCCTCAATTAGTTGTACCTATTTAGTGTGCATAACTTGGAAAAGAGTGCATATTTAGGGTATTGTTGAACAACACCACTCCTAGATTATTAGAGGAATCTATAATTGGGGGTTTAAAGGCGGGATTAGGAATAACGAAGTCTTGGGTGCAATCTAGATTGAATTGTGCTAAATAAAGCAAGCTAGTGTATCTCGGGAGAGTGCAATAGTAGATTACTGTGATTACTCGGGAGAGATTTGCGGTAAGATTAGCGTTCAAGATTGATAGAGATGAGTGGGTAAATTTGTATGAGCATAAACAGGAGGGATTCCATCAATAGGGGAAATCATTGCCTTAGCTTTGTCCCATAATTGTTTACAACCTTATTAATTTAGTTACAGCCATTTAGTTACTTGCAAGCTAGTTGTT
Source organism: Nicotiana attenuata (assembly GCF_001879085.1). NCBI lineage: Eukaryota > Viridiplantae > Streptophyta > Magnoliopsida > Solanales > Solanaceae > Nicotiana > Nicotiana attenuata. The sequence goes on from NW_017671886.1 coordinate 189,961, forward strand.
AAAGAACACTCAACTGAGAATTTGAATGTTTGAGAAGCTGGTGCTGAATACTTGGTGGGTTTGAAGATAGCGGTTGATAGGTTAACTCTCTGTGGATTCGACCCTGGGCGTAATACTCGGGTTATATTTGCAACGTCCGCGGAGTTCTTTTTTAGAAGGCATAGTTGGGCGTGATCAGCAACAACACCCAATTCAAACGAATAATATTTTTTGAAAATTCAAATTCGAATTCAATGTTTCAAAGTTTTTTAATGGTTGTCAATGGTGGAATTGCTGTTCTCTTGTGCAAGATACGTGGGGGAGGGGGGTGGGATGTGGAGAGAGAAACGTGGAGGGAGTAGAATATACGGTAGAGTTATTTAGGATACTAATTAACATCATTAATTCTCTTAAAATGTACATAAATAGTAATTGGGTATATAAAATGTAATTATAATAAAACTTGAGTAAGGAGGGTAATATAGTTTTATAAAGTATATAAAAATGTAAAAATTTCTTTTTTTAATAATAAAGTAGAGTATAAATATGTTGTCGCCTCCTATGACAACACCCGGCCTGCTACACAATAATAGGACTGGATTTTAGTTAATAGGACTCCACGTGGCAGCACATAGACCAACTAGCCATGGGATGAATCGACGATATTCCGCTAATTAATGGAAGAATATTTCCCGCCTTTAGATTCAATGCGATATCCATCTTTCCGAAGTAATATTGGTCATGAAAAACATGGAGGTGTTTGGTTCGAAGGAAAATATTTTTCGCCTTTAGAATCCATCTTTTCGAAAATATTGGTCATGAAAAATATTGGATGTGTTTGGTAAGAAGGAAAATATTTTTCAGAAAATATTTTCTAATATTTTCATGTTTAGTTGACTTAAATATTTTGAAAAATATTTTTACTCGTGAACTCATTTTTCTCCAATTGGAGAAAGATATTTTTCCTATCAAACGAAAGAAAAATATTTCCAAAACTCTTTTTCAACCTTCATTTATAACTAGATGTTTGGGGTTCAAGCTTTGAAATAGAATCGCCTTTGATAGAGAGTATTTTATCTCAAAAGTAAGATTTTTCGGTACGAATTAAAATTAGTCGAACTCCAAAACAAATACCGGGTGAAAAACTAAAAATGAAAAAAAAAAAAGCGTATTGCTTGCTTTGGATTTCTAATTTCACCGCTCATTCACTTGCTAACTGCTCGACTGCTATTAGAATCTCTTTCATCATTGAAGTTAACAACGAACCTGCTCTTTTACTATCCTCAAAGAGATAAATTTCTAAAATCGATAAAAATATCCTATTTGTGCAAATTAAATCTTATAATTCTCTATGAGAACCTTATATTTAAGTTTAAGGTTGTATAAACTGAACCGAAAAATCGTACTAAATCGAAAAGTCAAATCCAACCGATTAAAAAATCTTACTAGGTTTGGTTTGATTTGATTTGGTATTGAGTAAAAAAATCCGAACAAACCGACATATAAATATATAATTTTTATATATACTTCTAAGATTTTATATAGAATTTTCTTTAAAAATTATCTAGAAATAGTTGGGATTCTCTTATGGATATGATATTTAATAAAATATGAAGTGCTCCATATTTGTTGACTTTAAATAATGGTGCGTCAATCTCTTTGTTCTTCCATATTCATATGTCAAGATCTATTAAATTCTTATATCTCGAATTTGAAGTGGTTATTATTATTTAGGTATCATATTGATTTTTATGTTTAATTACTAAATTCGGTTAACCTTGAAAGTGTACATCAATGAAAAATTATTGTCAGACGACTAAAAAATAACTATCATGTGTTACTAAGAAAATCTCCCATAAGAATATTTTAATAGATAATATGTTAGTCAAGTTTTTAAATTCTTACTAAACATATATTTACTGTAACGCTCCTCAAATCTATAGAAGTTTCAACACTCGCAAAATGTAGAATTTAAATTTTTTTTGTTCTTAAATTATACTTCTATTGCCGATCTAAACCCTTGTGATTGATTTTTGAGTTACTTCTCTAATTATAAAGAGTTGAACATACAATTAGGAGAATATTAATAATTTTAATATTAGTAATTTTTAAAAGTGAGTATTATTAATTATTAGTTAAGGCAAAACAAAATAAAAAGAGAAAATTAATAAAACAAAAAAAGAAAAGAGGCTTAAAGCCTTGGATTGGCAAGACGTTATTTCACATTTAGAATGAGGCAAAAGGCAGAAGCCTTATTCGAATAAACAAAAAAAAAAGGGAAAGGAAAAAGCAAAGCAAACCCAAGCCTACGAAATAGAGGCAGCGCTGCTTACACACGGAGGCCACGAAAAGATTCTAATGTTCTTTACAAATCACTAATTCTTGAACTCTAATATATAAAATTCCCTATTATCAATTATCCTACAATAGTAATAGGTAAGAATTGAATAGTTAATTCCCTTCTTCCTCTGTATCAACAGTAAGTTCCATGTTTAGGTGTGAAATGTTTAAATTAATTCAAATGCACTGGTTGTTGTAGAATGAATTGTTTGATGGGTATAAATTGGACTGGGGCCTACGTATTGGCTCAAGGAGTTTTGAGGTGAGTTGATATAACCCTTTGCTAAAGCAATTTAACTCACAAAAGCACGCATACAAGGTGTTTGATGAATTGCTTAAAAGAGTTTATATTCACTTAATTGGAGCGAGTGAGTACCTATTAACTTAGAATCTAGCAAATGTTCAGATGATTTATTATGATATATGTGCATAAATTTTCAGATTTATGTGTTATTCTTATATGCCATTTTCATGTTGAAAATTCATGAAGGAGCAAGAATCTTTCGATATAATTTTGAATATTTATTTCATTCTTATGCCATTCTTTACCTTTAAGGATACTGGTATGAGTATTTATAGGATGTTTCAAAAAAGATTTAGACTTGAAAAGTCACAAGAAGAAGTTTAGAAAGAAAAGATTTTTTGGAGTATCCTTTATTCCAAGAAGGGGTCATCGTCCGGGCCGAGGGTCCTGACCAAGACATTGACTTCCTCAAACTACTTGTGCCAAAGTAGGGAGTATGATGATAGGCTATAATTACGTATTTTAGTCGCTTATTACACTCTAATTTACTGCACTTTATTTGAGTTTGAGCTTTAACGCTAGTGTTTTGCACTAATGGTGTGTTTTATGCCTTGTAGGAGTGATTCCGAGCTATGTAGATTTTATGGAATGAATTCAAGTGATTTGGAGCTTTGAAGTCTGAGTGAAAGCCAAGGCATTAAGCCGGGATCGTGTTCGGGGATTAACGGATGATAGTTAAGAACGAACGAAGAATCGAGTAGGCATATTGCGCACTGTCTAGTAAAATGCACATAACTTTTCTCTCAGAACTCCATTTGGGCTCCACAATATATGGTTGTAAAGCTAATTCAAAGAGCTACAACTTTTATGTTTTACGTTTTCCCAAATTCTAAACGGCCCGCTGTAAGAACCCGGCCGGTCGTTTCATGAGTTACCGCTCCGTTTCCCCCATTTCTACTGTTTTATGTCTTGTTCAGTTGTATTATGTGGTATCGGGTTGATTGGTTCGGGTTTGGAATGATTTTGGAGAGGTATGAGATACTTAGTCTCTTTTGAGTAAGCTTAAGTTGGAAAAGTCAATCGGATGTTGACTTATGGGTAGAAGGTCTCGGATGTGAATTCTGATGGTTCGGATAGCTTCGTTAGGTGATTCGGGACTTAGGAGCGTGATCAGAATGTATTTTGGAGGTCCGTGGTAGATTTAGGCTTGAATTGGCGAAATTAAAAATTTGGCATTTTTCGGTCGACAGTGGAGATTTTGATATCGGGGTCGGAATGGAATTCCGGAAATTGGAGTAGGTCTGTGGTGTCATTTGGGTGTGCAAAAGTTTAGGTCATTCAGACGAGGTTTGATAGACTTTTTGATCGATTGCGGAATTTGGAAGTTTTGAAATCCTTAGGCTTGAATCCGAGGGTGATTTGATGTTTTGACGTTGTTTTGAGTGTTCCTAAGGTTGAAACAAGTTTGAATGATGTTATGGGATGTGTTGGCATGTTTGGTTGAGGTCCCGAGGGACTCGGGTGAGTTTCGGGTGGTTAACGGATCATTTTTGGACTTGAGGAGATAGCAGATTTCTGGTATTTTGTTGCAGAAAAGTTGTTCTTCGCGTTCGCGAAGGGAGCTCGCGTTCGCGAAGGTATGGCCAGTGGAAGGACTGCGAACGCGAGGAGTTGGACGCGTTCGCGAAGAGGAAAGTGGAGCAGCTGGGACCCCAGAAGTTTGTTCTTCGAGTTCGAGTAGGAGGTGTAGCATTTGCGAAGGCCTTGGTAGCTAAAGTTCCGCGTTCGCGAAAAGGAGCTTGCGTTCGCGTAAGAAGATTTTGAGCAGTGGAATTTTTTGAGCTTTGCGAACGCAAGGCTTTGACCGCGTTCGCGAAGAAGGAAATAATACCTGGGCAGAATGTATAAAAACCCATCTTCGCGATTTCTAGGCTATTTCTCACCATTTTTGAACGGTTTTGAAGCTTTTTGAGAGGGGTTGAAGAGAGATTCGAAGGGAAACATTTGAAGGTAATTGGACTCAATACTCGATTCTATGGTAATTTCTAACTAATTAGACATGAAATTAGTGGGATAGAAAGACTAAAATTGGGGAATTAGGGCTTGAAATTGGAGAGTTTGAATTGGGAATTTGAGGGGCCATTTGAGGTCCGATTTTGATGTTCTTGATATGTATAGACTCGTCGGAGGATAAGGATTCTAGTGGTGTGACTTTTATCAAATTTCGAGATGTGGGCCCAGGGGTCAGGCTTGGCCAATTTTGGGATTTTCGATGCAATTTGAATATTTTCGCGTGGGATTTGTTCCTTTAGCCTATTTTGATGTTATGATTCTGATTTTGGATAGATTCGGGGCAAGTTGAGGCCGATTCGAGAGGCAAAGGCATCGCGGGCTAGAGTTTGGACTGGTTTGAGGTAAGTAATGATTGTAAATGTTGTCCTGAGGGTAAGAAACCCCGAATTTCATATCGTTGTGCTACTTTGAGGTGACGCACACGCTAGATGTCGAGCGTGGTGTCGTGCACCATTGGTGATTGTGATTTGGTCCATCCCGTACGACTATTAAGTCGCGTATTTAATTGGAAACTGTTTGATATTATTATATTTTGGAAAGTATTACTATGTTTGGGGATGAATGCCGTGTTTGGGCCTTGTGCCGAATGTTTGGACCCTTAGGGGCTTTTTACTACTATTTCCTCACTGTTTTTGGTAATATTTACACTCAGTCATGCTATGCTTTCATTGATTTCATAACTCAGATTTTATTTACTTCTTTCTATTTTATAAATGATATTTTGAGCCGAGTACCTGTTTTTATTGATTAGCCCGAGGGGCTTGAGTGAATTCTGACTGAGTGAGGCCGAGGGCCTGTGTTGTGAGGATATCATGGAATTGGGCTGCGCGCCGTAGCAAGTTGTACTGATTTGTGATATATGAGAGGCCGAGGGCCTGATTTATTATGCCATGAGATGGCTTGTGATAGCACTTGGGCTGTAGGAGCCCCTCCAGAGTCTGTACACCCCTAGTGAGCGCGAGTACCCAGTGTGAGTGATGCGCTATTGCCCGAGGGACTGTTGTTATTTCATGTTGTTGCCCGAAGGGCTGATTACGAGCGATTGTGAGGTAGCCCGAGGGGATGGTTCTATTGATATTATGCCCGAGGGGCGATTTATGGTACATGTTTTGCCCGAGGGGCTATTTACGTTTCTATCATTTGCTCATTATTTTATTCACTTGTTGAAACTATTGAAATATATTTTAAAAGAAAAGGGTTTTACTGAAACTGAGATGTTTCTACGATATATTTGATTTCTTGACTGCTTTTTTGGAAATGTATTGTATTTGCTGTAGTGCAATGACGTAAGATTACCTTTTTTGTTACTGCTCAGCTGCTTTTACTTGTATTACTTACTGAGTTGGCGTACTCACATTACTCCCTGCACCTTGTGTGCAGATCCAAGAGTCTCGGGACACGATAGTGAGTGCTGATCAGTCTTCCAGCAGGTCTCCGGAGTTGGCTAGGTAGCTGCTTGGCGTTCGCAGCCCTGCACTTCTCCTTCTTACCTTACTTACATTGCCTTAGTATTTTATTTTCGGACTATGTTAGCCTTTCTTGTTCTTAGACGAGTTCGTAGTTGCTCATGACTAGTGACACCCCGATGTCGGTCTTGTGTCGTATTTCCGTACTGCTTATCTAAACTTATATTGTGAGATGTTTTTGTTAATTAATGGCTTAAAAATGACTTCTATTGCATAATGGTTTGATTCGGGAATTATGTCGACTGGCCTAGTTTCACGACAGGCGCCATCACGACCGGGTCGGTTTTAGGGTCGTGACAAGTTGGTATCAGAGCCTAGGTTACATAGGTCCCATGAGTCATGAGCGGGTTTAGTAGAGTCTCGCGGATCGATACGGAGACGTATGTACTTATCCTCGGGAGGCTGTAGAACCTTTAAGGAAAAACTTCATATTCTTGAATCCTGTCGTGCGAATCTGTTGATTCTAGTATTAAACTTCTGTTATTCTATTCTCTCACAGATGGTGAGGACACGTGCTACCGGTCAGAACGGATGACTACCAGTACCACCAGTTGGGGCCACCAAAGGCCGAGGATGCGGTCGAGGCCGTGGTAGGGGCAGGGGTGCAGCCAGCACAACAGCTAGGGCAGCACCTGCAGATCCATCAGCCGTCCCAGTTCAGGATTAGGTCCCAGTTGCGGATGCTCCAGCAGTACCAGCTCAGGCACCGGCCGTGCCTATTGTTATCCCAGGCCTTCAAGAGGCCCTGCCCAGATTCTATCAGTGTGCACGGGCCTGGCTTAGGCGGTCTCAATTACTACAGCCGCAGCTACTTCTCAGGTCGGGGGAGGCACTCAGACTCCCGCCGCTCGCACACCTGAGCAGGTCGTGCAGGGACTTCAGACACCGGGGGCACCTCCAGCCCAGCCGATTGCAGCTGCTCAGGACTATGTAGCTCCTGTTATGCCAGAGGACGAGCAGCGCAGGTTGGAGAGGTTTGGTAGACTTCAGCCTCCGACTTTTAGTGGTGTAGAGGGCGAGGATGCCCAGGGTTTCTTGGACAAGTGTCAGAGGATGCTTCAGACCACGGATATTTTGGAGACCAGTGGGGTCTCGTTCACTACCTTCCAGTTCTCCGGGGTTGCACTGAGTTGGTGGGAGGCTTACGAGAGGCGTAGGCCGGTTGGAGCAGCACCCCTTTCCTGGCAGCAGTTCTCCATTCTCTTTCTGGAGAATTTTGTACCTGAGTCTCGCCGAGAGGAGCTGCGCAGGTAGTTTGAGCAGCTTCGTCAGGGCGACAGATCTATTTCACAGTATGAGATGCGGTTCTCCGAGTTGGCTCGTCATGTGGTCTGGTTGGTTCCCACAGATCGAGAGAGGATCAGGAGGTTTATAGATGGCCTCGGTTATCAGCTTCGGTTGCTTATGACCAGAGAGAGTGTGTCTGGTGCTAGCTTCGATGAGTTTGTGGACATAGCTCGACAGATTGAGATGGTTCGTGGACAGGAGAGGTTCCAGAGGGAGGATAAGAGGCCTCGTGGTTAAGGTGGATTCAGTGCTACTCATCATGGGGTCCAGTTCCAGCACGGCAGAGGCCGTCTATTTAGGCATGCTCAATCAGCTCACCCAGCTTATCGTGGGGCATCATCGGGCCCTGGTTCTCACAGTTCTCATCAGGGCCATTCCTCACTTAGTGCCTTTCCAGCCCAGAGTTCGTCTCGTGCTCCATCAGTTCAGGGCTCTTCTGTGCCAGGTTCTTCTGCTAGTCATCCCGGTGCTAGGGGTTCCCTTCAGTCCCCGTCTCCAGCACCAGGGAGTTGTTATGAGTGTGGAGAGTTGGGGCATATGTGGAGGCAGTGTCCTTGTCTTCTTGGGGGTCCGTCTCAGCAAAGGAGCCAGCCATCGACTTTAGCACCAGTTACTTCACCACCCACCCACCCAGCTAGGGGTGGAGGATAGTCAGCTAGGGGTCGCCCCAGAGGGGGAGGTCGATCAGGTGATGGTCAGGCCCGTTTCTATGCACTTCCAGCTAGACCCGATGCTATTGCTTCAGATGTTATGATTACAGGTATCGTCTCGGTTTGTCACAGAGATGCCTCTATGTTATTTGATCCTGGCTCCACTTTTTCCTATGTGTCATCATATTTTGCTCGTTATTTGGATATGCCCCGTGAGTCTCTTGTTTCATCTGTTCGTGTATCTACTTGGGTGGGCGATAAAGTTGTTGTAGACCGTGTATATCGGTCGTGTGTGGTGACTATTGTGGGTTTAGAGACCCGAGTGGACCTTCTGTTGCTTTGTATGGTCGATTTTGATGTGATATTGGGCATGGATTGGTTATCTCCGTGTCACGCTATTTTGGACTATCATCCTAAGACAGTGACGTTATCTATGCCAGGTGTGCCACAGATTGAGTGGCGAGGTTCGACGGATTATGTTCCCAGTAGAGTCATTTCATTCTTGAAGGCCCACCGGATGGTTGGGAAGGGTTGTCTTTCTTATCTAGCCTTCGTGAGGGATATTAGTGCAAAGACTCCTACCATTGATTCAGTCCCGGTAGTGAGGGACTTTCCGGATGTGTTTTCTGCAGACCTGTCGGGCATGCCACCGGACAGGGGTATCGATTTCGGTATTGATTTGGTGCCGGGTACTCAGCCCATTTCTATTCCACTATATCGTATAGCACCGGCGGAGTTGAAGGAGTTGAAGGAGCAGCTACAGGAACTCCTTGATAAGGGGTTTATTCGGCCTAGTGTGTCGTCGTGGGGTGCGCCTATTCTATTTTGTGAAGAAGAAGGATGGCACTATGAGGATGTGCATTGATTATAGGCAGCTGAACAAGGTCACAATCAAGAACATGTATATTTTGCCTCGTATTGATGATTTATTTGACCAGCTTTAGGGAGCGAGGGTGTTCTCCAAGATTGATCTCCGTTCAGGGTATCACTAGTTGAAGATCAGGGACTCAGACATTCTTAAGACAACTTTCAGGACCCGATATGGTCATTATGAGTTCCTTGTGATGTCTTTTGGGCTGACCAATGCCCCAACAACGTTCATGCATTTGATGAACAGCGTGTTTCGGCCTTATCTCAACTCGTTCGTTATTGTATTCATTGATGATATTCTGGTATACTCGCGTAGTCAGGAGGAGCACGCGGAGCATTTGAGAGTTGTGTTGCAGAGATTGAGGGAGGAGAAGCTTTATGCAAAGTTCTCCAAGTGTGAGTTTTGGCTTAGTTCAGTGGCTTTTTTAGGGCACGTGGTGTCCAGTGAGGGTATTCAGGTTGATCCGAAGAAGATAGAGGTGGTTCAGAGTTGGCCCAGACCGTCCTCGGCCATAGAGATTCGCAACTTTCTTGGTTTGGCGGGCTATTACCGTCGGTTCGTTCAAGGATTTTCATCTATAGCATCACCCTTGACCAAATTGACTCAAAAGGGTGCTCCTTTCATGTGATTGGATGAGGGTGAGGCGAGCTTTCGTAAGCTCAAGACTGCCGACCACAGCTCCATATTAGTTTTGCCATCAGCTTCAGGTTCATATACAGTGTATTGTGATGCTTCGAGAGTTGGTATTGGGTGTGTGTTGATGTAGGAGGGTAGAGTGATAGCTTATGCTTCTCGTCAGTTGAAGCCTCATGAGAAGAACTACCCCATTCATGATCTAGAGTTGGCTGCCATTGTTCATGCGTTGAAGATTTGGAGGCACTATCTGTATGGCGTGTCTTGTGAGGTGTTTACGGATCATCGTAGCCTCCAGCACTTGTTCAAGCAGAAGGATCTCAATTTGAGGCAGAGGAGGTGGTTGGAGCTGCTAAAGGATTATGATATCACTACCTTGTACCATCAGGGGAAGGCCAATGTAGTGGTCGATGCCTTGAGTAGGAAGGCGGTGAGTATGGGCAGTTTGGCATATATTCCTATTGGGGAGAGACCTCTCGCAGTTGATGTTCAGGCTTTGGCCAATCGGTTTGTGAGGTTGGATATTTCGGAGCCCAGTCGGGTCTTAGCGTGTGTGGTTTCTCGGTCTTCCTTGTTTGATTGCACCAGAGAGCGCCAGTATGATGATCCTCATTTGCTTGTCCTTAAGGACAGAGTTCAGCATGACGATGCCAGAGATGTGACTATTGGTGACGATGGAGTATTGAGGATGCAGGGTCGGATATGTGTGCCCAATATAGATGGGCTTTGGGAGTTGATTCTGGAGGAGGCCCGTAGCTCGCGGTATTCCATCCATCCGGGTGCCGCGAAGATCCATCGGGATTTGAGACAGCACTATTGGTGGAGAAGAATGAAGAAGGATATTGTAGGATTTGTAGCTCGGTGTCTCAATTGCCAGCAGGTGAAATATGAGCATCAGAGACCGGGTGGCTTGCTTCAGCAAATAGATATTCCAGAGTGGAAGTGGGAGCGGATCACCATGAACTTTGTAGTTGGACTCCCACGGACTTTGAAGAAGTTCGATGCTATTTGGGTGATTGTGGATCGGCTGACCAAGTCCGCGCACTTTATTCCTGTGTGTACTACCTATTCTTCAGAGCGGTTAGCAGAGATTTATATCCGAGAGATTGTTCGCTTGCATGGTGTCCCAGTTTCCATCATTTCAGATAGAGGTACTCAGTTTACTTCATAGTTTTGGAGAGTCGTGCAGCGAGAGTTGGGTACTCAGGTTGAGTTGAGCACAACTTTTCACCCTCAGACGGACGGGCAGTTCGAGCGCACTATTCAGATATTGGAGGACATGTTGCGCGCTTGTGTCATTGATTTTGGAGGGTCATGGGATCAGTTTCTACCGCTCGCAGAGTTTGCTTATAACAACAGTTATCAGCCGAGTATTCAGATGGCTCCATATGAGGCTTTATATGGGAGACGGTGTAGATCTCCAGTCGGTTGGTTTGAGCTGGGCGAGGCTAGGCTTTTGGGTACAGACTTGGTGCAGGATGCTTTAGACAAGGTGAAGGTGATTAAGGAGCGGCTTCATACAGGGTAGTTGAGACAAAAGAGTTATGCTGACAGGAAGGTCCGTGATGTGTCTTACATGGTTGGGGAGAAGGTTCTACTGAAGGTTTTACCAATGAAGGGTGTTATGAGATTTGGGAAGAAGGGTAAATTGAGTCATCGGTTCATTGGGCCTTTTGAGGTGCTTCGGAGGATTGGGGAGGTGACTTATGAGCTTGCTTTGCCACCCAGCTTGTCGAGTGTGCATCCGGTATTTCATATTTCTATGCTCCGAAAGTATATTGGCGATCTGTCTCATGTCTTGGATTTTAGCACGGTTCAGTTAGATGGTGATTTGACTTATGATGTGGAGCCAGTGGCTATTTTGGAGCGGCAGGTCTGAAAGTTGAGATCAAAGGATATAGCTTTAGTGAAAGTGCAGTGGAGAGGTCGGCCCGTGGAGGAGGCTACCTGGGAGACCGAGCAGGAGATGCGGAGCAGATATCCTTACCTATTTGAGGCTTCAGGTATGTTTCTTGACTCGTTCAAGGACGAACATTTATTTAAGAGGGGGAGGATGTAACGACCCGGCCAGTCGTTTCATGAGTTACCGCTTTGTTTCCCCCATTTCTTCTTCTTTATATCTTGTTCAGCTGTATTATATGGTATCGGGTTGGTTGGTTCGGGTTCGGAATGGTTTTGGAGAGGTATGAGACACTTAGTCTCTTTTGAGTAAGCTTAAGTTGGAAAAATCAACCGGATGTTGACTTATGGGTAGAAGGTCTCGGATGAGAATTCTGATTGTTGGGATAGCTTCGTTAGGTTATTTGGGACTTAGGAGCGTGATCGGAATGTATTTTGGAGGTCCGTGGTAGATTTAGGCTTGAATTGGAAAAATTGGAAATTTGGCATTTTCCGGTCGGTGGTGGAGATTTTGATATCGGGGTCGGAATGGAATTCCGGAAATTGGAGTAGGTCTGTGGTGTCATTTGGGTGTGCAAAAGTTTAGGTCATTCTGGGAGGTCTGAATTTGAATATGGGAGTAAGGGTTGGTATTGGGATGGATATTCTTGATTAGGCGAATATGCGGAACGACGTTGTCTTCTAACAACATTGGTGAATAATTGGTCTAAGGAGAGAGATGAACTTGCACATAAAATTGATAATTTTGGCTTGGTTTTACATAACTTAGATGCAGATTTGAGTGCAAAAGTTGATGCGTGTAATGCCAACAATTTAATGATGAGTTGTGTGAAGCTGAAAAAGATCTTCTAGACCAAATTGAGCAGCTAAAACGAGAATACCAAGCATTAGACCATATTCCCCTTGATGATGCCAATATTGAGAAGAGTGCTCTAGAGTCATGTGAGAGAGTAGATAACATTACTTTGGGAGACTTGAGTGTGTGTATATATGGGGATGTAAATAATAGTACAATTCATGAGTTAGGGCGCAATAAACCTCATTCCAATCAATTTTCTACATTGTGTTTAGATAGTGAGATACTAATCAAGCCACCTGAGCATATGAGGGACTCAAAGAGTGAGGATGAGGGTGCCTATATTCTAGAATTTGTTGTGCCAGAAAGCAAAAATTATATTCCCCATCTAAAGGCCAAGAAGTGCATAGTAAAAAAATTATTACTTGGCCTGGTTATCATTATCCACCAAAGGAGCATAGCCGCAGACTAGATGTCATGTTAGGGGTAAAATTTTTAAGTTCAAGGTGGAGGAAAAAGTGGTTTACGTCGTGCCGCGACGTTAAATTAGGCGCTTGTTGGGAGGCAACCCAACTTTACTGCTTTCTTTTATTTATGTCTATTTTATTATTTTTATTATTTTTGTAGTGTTATTTTATTTTGTTGGATTTTGAGCTTAGGGAGCAAAGCCACAGGAAGTGTGCTAAAGTGAGCCATGTGGTTAGAACTTAGTGTGGGGTGCCCGCACAAAGGACTGTACCTGGGAGAAGTCTGAGTATCCCTTGAGCTGCTAATGCTTCGGCCTTTGGCCTACCAGGGAGTCTCTTTTACCCTCTTGTTATTTTCAGTGTGCATTGAGGACATTGCACAATTTTAAGTGTGGGGTGAGGAGATTGTCTGGGTGATTTTCTGTGTTATGTTAGCTTAGTTATAGTACTCGTTCTTAGTGTAGTAATTTTTGTTTACAAAAAAACAAAAAAAAAAAAAATTGGAAAATTTGGACTTTTCCCGACGATGGATTTTGTGGACAGCTTTCTTAAGGGATTAAGGTCCAGTAAAAAAAATGAAAAAAAAGGGTGAAAAATAAAAAAATCCAAAAATATGTCTTTTATTTTTTTAGGTAGCAATAATCCCCCGTGGTTTTTATTTGTGCATCGGTTTTTTTCCATGGGATGTAGTTTGAACCGGGTAGTAATTTTTTTTATTATTTTTCAGAGTAGATTAGGACTTTAGAAAATAAAAGGAGGAGGGGTGATGAACTTAGGTTCCTTTGACTTGTTTGATAGTAGCATATTTAAGCTTTGGCATGTGGAGTATCTTCCCAATGTTTTGAAATTGTTCATGATGCCTTGACTAAATTGGATAACATGTTCTGTGGCGCCTATGTCTCGTTTAATTGACTTATGTTCACTTCGTGCTTAATGCTTAATATCTTGTGGCTCCGTGAATACTTGCATTATTTGAGAGTCGGAATGGGACCATCCTTAGTGAGTCATGTGCCATGCGTGGCGAGGTTTTTGTGTAGTCTATGTATTGTACTTGTGTCTAGAACTTGCCCAGTTTGTGAGTCGAAGCGAAATTTTAGGTGATGCTCGGTTTGAAAATGATTTTAGGCTTTCTTTGATCTTTTTGAGCTTAATTGCTTACCACAAATAAACTTTATCCCTAGTTAACCCTTTTGAGCATATATACTTTTATTTGGCACCCACATTACAAGATTATATCCTTTTTTTTTCTTAATTAATATTATTTTGATCCTTTACCTCTTAAAGCAGTTTAATTGTAAAATGAGCACTAAAAGAAGTAAGAAGGGACTGAGTGTGGGGTGACTTTTGAGTGGAACCAATGAAAGAAAGAAGGATGCACTTATTTTGTAAAATAATACACCACTAGCGAAATTTGGAAAAGAAAAAAAATTGGAAAAAAAAGAGATAAGGAAAAGTGAATAAATTGTTGTCCTATTCTTGCTAGTGGGGTATACATTAAGGTAGTGCTTAAAGAGAAAGGGAACATTGTTGGGAGTGATTTTTGTTGAAAAATGAAAGTTGGGATTGAAGAATTTGCGCTCCAAGTTGATTATGTGGTGTGTTAAAGTGCTTAGGAGGGTTAGTCACTATTCCTAAATATATCCTACCCATCCCTTAGCCCACATTACAATCATGAAAAAGACCTAATTAATTTTAGATCGAGCGAACCTACATTAGTAGAGATTTACATTAAGGGCAATCCTATGGTACCAATTACATGCATGTGACGTCTTTTGTGAGGGTGAGCGATTTTCTTTGATATATGTGAGCATGAGATTCGAATGTGTGGATTGATTTTACTTTCTTTGCTTTGGTTGTGAGGGCACATGGTTTCACGAGGGATAGGTAACATTATTAGACTTCTCTAGGATGTCGGGTGTTCAAGCCATGAGTGCATTGTGACATTGAGTCGGTTTTTTAGGCTAGGATTGTTGTGAGCATATTGTCTTTGTTTGAATATTTTTGAAGAATGACATAAGTAAAGGGAAGTGTATGATGATTGCATATGCTAGAGTTTAATTNATTTCTAGGCTATTTCTCACCATTTTTGAACGGTTTTGAAGCTTTTTGAGAGGGGTTGAAGAGAGATTCGAAGGGAAACATTTGAAGGTAATTGGACTCAATACTCGATTCTATGGTAATTTCTAACTAATTAGACATGAAATTAGTGGGATAGAAAGACTAAAATTGGGGAATTAGGGCTTGAAATTGGAGAGTTTGAATTGGGAATTTGAGGGGCCATTTGAGGTCCGATTTTGATGTTCTTGATATGTATAGACTCGTCGGAGGATAAGGATTCTAGTGGTGTGACTTTTATCAAATTTCGAGATGTGGGCCCAGGGGTCAGGCTTGGCCAATTTTGGGATTTTCGATGCAATTTGAATATTTTCGCGTGGGATTTGTTCCTTTAGCCTATTTTGATGTTATGATTCTGATTTTGGATAGATTCGGGGCAAGTTGAGGCCGATTCGAGAGGCAAAGGCATCGCGGGCTAGAGTTTGGACTGGTTTGAGGTAAGTAATGATTGTAAATGTTGTCCTGAGGGTAAGAAACCCCGAATTTCATATCGTTGTGCTACTTTGAGGTGACACACATGCTAGATGTCGAGCGTGGGGTCGTGCACCGTTGGGGATTGTTACTTGGTCCATCCCATACGACTATTAAGTTGCGTATTTAATTGGAAACTGTTTGATATTATTATATTCTGGAAAGTATTACTTTTTGGGGCTGAATGCCGTGTTTGGGCCTTGTGCCGACTGTTTGGACCCTTAGGGGCTTTTTACTATTGTGTTCCTCACTGTTTTTGGTAATATTTACACTCAGTCATGCTATGCTTTCATTGATTTCATAACTCGGTTTTTATTTACTCCTTTCGATTTTATAAATGATATTTTGAGCCGAGTACCTATTTTTATTGATTAGCCCGAGGGGCTTGAGTGAGGCCGAGGGCCTGTGTTGTGAGGATATCATGGGATTGGGCTGCGCACCGCAATAGGTTGCACTGATTTGTGATATATGAGATGTCGAGGGCCTGATTTATTATGCCACGAGATGGCTTGTGATAACGCTTGGGCTGTAGGAGCCCCTCCGGAGTCTGTACACCCCCAGTGAGCGCGGGTACCCAGTGTGAGTAATGTGCTATTGCCCGAGGGGCTGTTGTTGTTTCATGTTGTTGCTCGAGGGGCTAATTACGAGCGATTGTGAGGTAGCCCGAGGGGCTGGTTCTGTTGATATTATGCCCGAGGGGCGGTTCATGGTACATTTTTGCCCGAGGGGCAGTTTACGTTTCTATCATTTGCCCATTGTTTTATTCACTTGTTGAAACTATTGAAAGATATTTTAAAAGAAAAGGGTTTTATTGAAACCGAG
Source organism: Nicotiana attenuata (assembly GCF_001879085.1). Classification (NCBI taxonomy): domain Eukaryota; kingdom Viridiplantae; phylum Streptophyta; class Magnoliopsida; order Solanales; family Solanaceae; genus Nicotiana; species Nicotiana attenuata. The sequence continues at coordinate 206,074 of NW_017671886.1, forward strand.
TTGTTTTTACGATATATTTGATTTCTCGACTATTTTTTTGGAAATGTATTGTATTTGCGGTAGTGCTATGACGTGAGATTACCTGTTTTCTTACTGCTCAGCTGCTTTTACTTTTATTACTTACTGAGTTGGCGTATTGACATTACTCCCTGCATCTTGTGTGCAGATCCAGGAGTTTCGGGACGCGATAGTGAGTGCTGATCAGTCTTCCAGCAGGTCTCCGGAGTTGTCTAGGTAGCTGTTTGGCGTTCGCAGCACTGCACTTCTCCTTCTTACCTTACTTAGATTGCCTTAGTATTTTATTTTCGGACTATGTTAGCCTTTCTTGTTCTTAGACGAGTTCGTAGTTGCTCATGACTAGTGACACCTCGAAGTCGGGCTTGTGTCGTATTTCCACACTGCTTATCTAAACTTATATTGTGAGATGTTTTTTGTTAATTAATGGCTTAAAAATGACTTTTATTAAATAATGGTTTGATTCGGGAATGGTGTCGGCTGGCCTAGTTTCACTATAGGCGCCATCACGACCGAGTTGGTTTTAGGATCGTGACACCCGCGTTCAGGTCTACGGTCGAATCCGCGGTCGCGGACAGAACACTATGCAAAATCCGCGGTCAGGTTCGCGGTCGAATCCGCGGCCTCGGGCGTCCTGACCTGGAAAAGTGTCCTTTTTCACGTAGGAGAAGGTATAATTGTTTGGGCCCGACCCTACTTGGTATATGTATTTGGAAAAATGGTATTTTGAGGACCTTAGACAAACCTTGGATACAATTTAGACCTAGGGAGAGCACGGAGCCGTCGTGGAGACCGGAGATTCGATCTAAGCAGGCAAGAACGCACTAGGAGCAAGGCGGAGAATTTTTCTACGAGTTTTTCACTTCCTTCTTCCTATTTCCATTATTGGTTATGAATTCTACTATTGTAGTTATGCATGCTATTATGAATAGCTAATTTGTTATTTAGGGTTTTGATGGAACCTCTTGGAGGATGATTTTCCTGTTACGTTAATATAGTTTTGCTGTAGTATTTTCTCTATTTGTTCAACTACGTTATTATTGTGGTTGGTTGAAGAGCTCTCAATCAACTGTTCCTATTTAGTGTGTATTACTCGGGAGATAGTGTATATTTAGGTAGTTGTTGAACAACATCACTCCTAATGTACATGAGGGATCAATACGGAGGGCTTAAAGGTGGGATTAGGGATAACGAAACCTTGGGTGCGATCCGAGTGAGCCGTACTTAATGCCAGCTCGCGTAATTTGGGAGAATATGTCTAGTAAATTGTGGTAATTACTCAGGAGAGAGTTACGACAGTCAGAGCACTCATAATCAGTAGAGAATACTTAGGCGAATTTATAGAAAACGTAGCGGGAAGGATTCCCACAATAGGGGAAATCATAACTCTAGACCTCCTTAATCTTGTCTCCAACCCTTAGTATCTTTTATTGTTAATTTACTATTTTAATTTGTTAGTTAATTAGTTAAACACAAGAATCTTAATATCTATAAGTTAGGAATTGTTCAAGCGTGTCTTCTTGGTGATATTGAACAATTGTAGCTAAGCCTTAGTTCTCTGTGGGATTCGACTCCGGACTTGTAAACCGGATTATATTTGCAACGACCGCTTATTCCTTTTTATAAGGCATAGTTGGGCGTGATCAAATTTTGGCGCCGTTGCCGGGGAACTAACGGTGTAGCTGTAGGTGTACATATTGCTAGGTTTCAAGTTTGAACTTTTATTTTTATTTTTTGTATTTGATTTTTTTATTTTTGTTTTATTTGTTGATTTTAAAAATATGGCATCTTGGAATTATGAGAGTTTTGATGTTGGTAATTCTACTTTTAATCCTCCTCATGCATATTGTGAAGGAAATCACCCATTGCAAAATTGTCAAAATATTCCCAAGAGCGAGTTGTGTGCACCAACTCAATCTTATATGTGGAATATGTGTGGTGGTCAAGAGGGTCACTTTCTTGGTTGTTCTTATAATTCTTATCTTCCCCCAAACCCTTACTTTGATGGTTCTTCTTTTTCTTGTGAGGATAACAGGAACAAAGAACCTAGGGAAGCTGACCTAAAGGAGATCAAAGATAAATTAAAGTGCCATGTGGAATAATATGATGAGAAACCACGGCAGATACAAAGGCAAGAGGCAACTATTCACAACTCGGAGGCTCAAGCAAATAAATTAATTGAACCTTGTAAAGCGCAACAAGTTGACATTGTGGATAGTAGCCAATATGAATATGAATTGGCTGCAGAAATTGTCATTATACTGGATGAATTAAAAAAATACGGGGAGGAGCTAGAGGAGAATGCCAGAGTAGAACACCAACAATCAATCGAACTAGATTTTGAGGATGCCGATGTCGTAGAAGAGATACTAGAGTCAACCAAGGATATTGAGGATACATATTTAGTTGACTCTAGTGTCATGAGTGTTAAGGATGTTGACAATCCCAATGTTTATGTAGTTGAGCGCATTGGTCCACACTCCAAGCATTTTTCTACATTGTGTTTGGATGATGATATGGAAATAGAGTCGTCCGAGCCACTTGAGGAGTCAAGGAGTAAGGAACAAGATGCCTACATTCTGGAATTATTCTTGCCAGAAAGTCGGGAATACACATCTCATCCAAAGGCCAAGAAGTGCAGAATACTACATTGTTTTATTGAGCCAGTCAGATTCTTTCTACCGCCCCAGGAGCATGATCATAGAGCAGAATCAAAACTTGGGGTCCAATTCATAAGTTCGAAGTGGAGGCAGAAAGTGATTCGTGTCGTGCCGCGACGTTAAATCAAGCGCTTGTTGGGAGGCAACCCAGCTTTACTGCTTTCTTTTATTTTATTTTTTATTTTTTTTATTATTATTTTTTTATTGTATTATTTTTGTAGTGTCGATTTTTGATTTTTTAGGAGCATGGAAAGCAAAGCTATTGGAAGGATGCAATAGAAAACCAGATGGTTGGAACTAAGTGGGAGGTACCCGCACGAAGGACCAAGCCTGGGAGAAGTCTGAGTACCCCATGAGCTGCTAGTGTTTCGGCCTTTGGCCTACCAGGGAGTTTCTTTTACCCTCTAATTAGTTATGGTGTGCATTGGGGACAATGCACAATTTTAGGTGTGGGTGAGGAGATTGTCTGGGTGACTTTCTATGCTATTTTACCTGTGTTAGTTTAATTGAATAATATTTTTTGTACAAAAAAAAAATATTGGACTTTTCCCGACGATGGATATCCTAGACAATTTTCTTGAGGGACTTAAGTCGAAAGAAAAAGGACAAAAAGATTTTCTTTTTAGGTAGTGTAATAATTTCCCTTTGGTTTTTCTTTGTGTCGCGGTTCTTTTTTCAAGGGTTTTATTTAAACCGGGTGTAGTTAGTTTTATTTGTTTTAGGAGTAGGAGCTAGTGTGAGATGAACTGAATTGCAGTGATATCTCTTAACTTTGTTATGCCTTGAGAATAGTTTTATTTGTTTTAGGAGTAGGAGCTAGTGTGAGATGAACTGAATTGCAGTGATATCTCTTAACTTTGTTATGCCTTGAGAATAGTAAGTATTCTGGTTGTGACGCTTAGGCTCAGTTTTTGACTCTAGTACAAGTACCTTAAATCGTATATTCTTAAATTTGCTTAACTGCTTTGACTAGAGTGTCGTGATAAAACCAATCCTGAGTGAGTTATGTGCCATGTGTGTGCGAGGTTTGTGTGTTATTCTGTGCATTGCATTTGATGTCTAGAACTTGCCCCGTGTGTTTACAAAGCGAAATAGTAGTTTTGTTCAGTCTTGGAAGTGATATATGCATTTCTTTGTTGAGCCAGATATGTATATTTTACCCGCCTAATTGTTATGTATCGTAGTTAACCCGTTTGAGCCTGTAATCCTATTTCTTTGGCAACCACATTACAAGCCTTACCCATTTGTTTGAATTAACCATCTATTTGAACCCTCTAACCTCTCATGAGCAATTGAATTGTTATGAACTTTGTAAAATTTAAAGTGTGGGGTGGTTGGTTTGGCTTTTGAGTGGAACTAATGAAATAAGGAGAAATGTGCACTGTTTTAGAAAAGTAAGAGCCACTTGAATTGAAAAAAAATAATAATAAATAAAAGATTAGTTGGATTGTTGTGAAAAATATTCCTTGATAAGTGGTGGCTCTTGATGTAAGTGTGCTAAAAGAAGAATGGAGTTAATATATAGTGATGTGAAGGTGGTGTTATGGTTTGACATAAGTGTGGGGTTTTAAATGTTAAAGTGTATGTATTAAAGTGCTTAGTGAGGTGTAGTCACTCTTATATCTAAATGTATCATACCCGTCCCGCAGCCTACATTACAACCAAATAAAGTCCTACTTGATCCTAGACTGAATGAGCTCGATTAGTATAGTAGTACACTACGGGCAAGCCTCTAGTGCATCTTTTGTGGCATATGAATGTTATTTGTGAGAGTGAGTGAATTCTTTCTATCTTGAGTTCCTAAGTGTTCTTAAATTTTATTGTGTGGAACTACTCTCGTTTGTTGTGTGAGGGCACTTGATTCATGAAGGAAAGGTAATGTCGGTGACCTCTACGTTAGATAAGTGGATGAGTTGTGAATAATGCATGGTACTTGTGAGTCAAATCTGGAGGTGAAGATGTTACGCTTTTGTGCTTAGTCTATTTTAAATATTCTTGGTGTGATGACTTAGGAGAATTATTTTAAAAGGTCGTGTCTATATAAAGTGTAGTTTGATTGCTCGAGGACGAGCAATGGTTTAAGTGTGGGGTGTTGATGATAGGCTATAATTACATATTTTAGTCGCTTATTACACTCTAATTTACTGCACTTTATTTGAGTTTGAGCTTTAACCGCTAGTGTTTTGCACTAATGGTGTGTTTTATGCCTTGTAGGAGTGATTCCGAGCTATGTAGATGTTATGGAATGAATTCAAGTGATTTGGAGCTTTGAAATCTGAGTAAAAGCCCAAGGAATTAAGCCGGGATCGTGTTCGGGGATCAACGGATGATAGTTAAGAACGAACGAAGAATCGAGTAGGCATATTGCGCATTGTCTAGTAAAATGTACATAACTTTTCGCTCAGAACTCCATCTGGGCTCCACAATATATGGTTGGAAAGCTAATTCAAAGGGCTACAATTGTCATGTTTTATGTTTTTCCAAATTCTAAACGACCCGCGTTCAGGTCCGCGGTCGAATCCGCGACCGCGGATAGAACACTATGCAAAATCCGCGGTCAGCTCCGCGGTCCGCGGACGTCCTGACCTAGGAAAGTGTCCTTTTTCACGTAGGAGAAGGTATAACTGTTTGGGTCCAACCCTACTTGGTATATGTACTTGGAAAAACGGTATTTTGAGGACCTTTGGCAAACTTTGGATACAATTTAGACCTAGGGAGAGCACGGAGCCGTCGTGAAGATCGGAGATTCGACCTAAGGAGGCAAGAACACACTAGGAGCAAGGCGGAGAATTTTCTACGAGTTTTTCACTTCCTTCTTCCTATTTCTATTATTGGTTATGAATTCTAGTATTGTAGTTATGCATGCTATTATGAATAGCTAATTTGTTATCTAGGGTTTTGATGGAACCTCTTGGAGGATGATTTTCCTGTTATGTTAATATAGTTTTGCCATAGTATTTTCTCTATTTGTTCAACTATGTTATTATTGTGGTTGGTTGAAGAGCTCTCAATCGACTATTCCTATTTAGTGTGTATTAATCGGGAGAGAGTGCATATTTAGGTAGTTGTTGAATAACATCACTCCTAATGTATATGAGGGATCAATACGGAGGGCTTAAAGGTGGGATTAGGGATAACGAAACCTTGGGTGCGATCCGAGTGAGCCGTACTTAATGCCAGCTCGCGTAATTTGGGAGAATATGTCTAGTAAATTGTGGTAATTACTCAGGAGAGAGTTACGACAGTCAGAGCACTCATAATCAGTAGAGAATACTTAGGCGAATTTATAGAAAACGTAGCGGGAAGGATTCCCACAATAGGGGAAATCATAACTCTAGACCTCCTTAATCTTGTCTCCAACCCTTAGTATCTTTTATTGTTAATTTACTATTTTAATTTTGTTAGTTAATTAGTTAAACACAAGAATCTTTATATCTATAAGTTAGGAATTGTTCAAGCTTGTCTTCTTGGTGATATTGAACAGTTGTAGCTAAGCCTTAGTTCTCTGTGGGATTCGACTCCGGACTTGTAAATCGGATTATATTTGCAACGACCGCTTAATCCTTTTTATAAGGCATAGTTTGGCGTGATCAGAGTACACGAGCCGAAGGTCTCGTTGCTGAGAATTTACTTAGCAATGCTAAGGTATGATACATGAGCGCTGAGAACCATGAAGCGAGTGGCACCTTGTGGATTGGGCCTATTCGATCAGGTTGGGATCGAACCCGTGCCGAACACACGGTGACTAAGACAGAAATAGGTCAAGATAGTTGGAACTCACAAAATATAAAGTGAAGTATTTTTTTATATGAAAGAAAATGAAAAGAATTCCTTTTAGAATATTCATATACTGCTATTATGCAATTATTTTAGAATTGTTCTTATAAGCTTTATGTTTTATATGCATTTAGAATCTTTGCTCGTAAAATATATGTATTAAAGTTTGTCTCCTATCGGAGAGACTCAATGAGTACGATGGATGGTACTGACGTTCTCTTTTGGGAACCTATGTTGGCCTGCGGTACAAAGTAGAAACCGGTTTTGCAAGCAAGCAGGCTATGGGTTAGGACTTCCCTCACTCCAGTGCTATTGGTGAGCTCCGCTTTTGTTCGTGGAGTACTCCTTTGAGTCGTCATTATTTAGCTATTTTTTTGTTTACTTAGAGAACTGGCAAGGACATCTCATGTCCTGAGCTGTGCGTCAGTTTATCAATAGAGGCTTCATAGACAGTCGGTGGGTTAAGATTTAGATGTTTTGATAATAACTTAGTAGTATTTCATTGGTTACTACGAATAAATTTTTTGGAGATGGTTTATTTTAAATGTTTAAAGTAATTAAAAGTATTTGGTTAAAGTATTTCTTTTGTTGCATATAAAGTTTGAGGTTATAATAGTATTGATAAGCACAGATGGTTCGCTCGGTCAAATTTAGCGACCGGGTGCCGGCCACGGCTTATTCAGAAAATGGGTCGTAAACTTAGTATCAGAGCCGCTCTTGTGTTAGCCATACCGATGGTGGGTCAGAGTTCAACTGAGTTTAGGCAAATCCCGATTAGGCGGGACAAACCTCAGTGATGAGTCTAGGCGAATCCCATGCGGTGGGGCAAACCTCTACGCTGTCAGACATTAGACAGAGTCCCACATCGGCAAAACACAAGAGGGATGCTGGGTATATAAGTAAACAAGCCTTAGACCCTAGTGACGCGTTCTAAACCCGTGAGGGCATAGGCCTAGAGTAGACAATATCACTAGCGGGCTGGGCTGTTAAACTTACTTATAAAATTTTTAATAAGGTAAGATTGAAATAATATCTAAGTAACAAAAAACTCGACAAAGCCAAACCAATCCAAACCGATATAGTAGATTTGGTTTGATTTTGATAAAAACCGAACCAACCCGATCTATGTATACCTTTATTAAGTCTTCCAGCCACGAGGCCTTTCCAATCTTCCACTTCGGCTAAAATAGGGCTTCCTTAGCAAATTCCAACAACTTAAGACTCACCAAAAAAGAAAAGAAAGAGAAATAAATAGAATTGAATGATTAACTTTGTTGTGTCACCAAACCAATCTGTTATGATCATGTACTATCATCATATGTTGCTTGGACTCTTCAAAAATATTGCCGGACGTGTGTCGGATCCTCCAATAATAGTATATTTTTTGGAGGATCCAACACGGGTGCGACATCATTTTGGAAAGGCCGCGCAACATAGCTATCATCTTATATGAGTTACATATCATATTAGATACTTTAATTACGTCGTTAATAGGGTATAAAGAAAAAATCTAACTGGACAATAGTGATTAGAAAGTTACTTGATTTGAACTTACAATACTGTGGTTCGAATTATAACCTTTCGACCACTAAGTTGTTATGATGATGACAAAAAATACTGCTAGCCACTATATATGGTGTAGTATTTTGACCTGAACGATTAAAGATTTTGATTGTGCAGGTCTGGATAAGATTGAAGATGGAGCAAAAGGGAGTTCGAGGGCCACAGGCCCACAGGTGCTGCTGATTGCTGACCAATATGAGATCATTTTGACAAAGTTGTGAGGATAGTGAGTATTGGACCTCCATAACCAGAACGAAAGAAAAAACAAAACAAAAGAAGCAAGAGAAAAAGCTAGTAGATGTATATTGTGATATACAACCAATAACAACAACAACACTTGTCTGCCTTGTTCTTGCCAATATCTTCAAAACCTCTATCTATTTTTCCTTCTCCTAGAGGTACTTCTACATGAACAGTTGGTTTTTTCCTTCTTCTAGCCTTTAGCTTGGCTCTCTTTTCATTCCTGACAGCTATCAACTCTTCATCAGCATCACTATCATCTTCTTCTGGTACAATATCAAAATCTGAGTCACTACTACTCTCCAGATGTGAAATCGCACCATCAAGGCCTGTAACATCACCTTCTACAACCTCTTCCCTCCCCACACCATTTAAATCAGCAGCAACATCTTCCCTCACTTCAGTTTCAGCAGCAACATCTTCCCTCACTTCATTTTCAGCTGAAACATCTTCCTTCTCTTCTATGTTTGTTTCCCCAGATGCATCATTCACTTCAGTTACACCTATTTTTGGACCACCAATAAGTCCATTAGGTGCCACATCATCTACTAACTCAGGGTCTAGAACAATATGCTGAATATACAAATTATCTCATCTCCATTTTCTAGATTACACACAATATTAAATAATTGTGCATCACTATCCACATAGACAAAATTCTTAGTTTCTCGGTCTTGGTAATAGAAGCCACCCACTGTAGCATGTCCCATTTTTTAGTATAATATAATAGTTCTGGAATTGAAAGTGGTCTTTATCAATATCAGCTATTAACACCTCTTGTTCCCCCACATATTTCGAGTTATGGTCAAGGGTAAAGTCCACCATGGTGAAAATTAACAGCAATAAAGTCTAACATCACTATTTTTAATATTCCCAAATTTCTTTAAAAAAAAAACCTAATTGTGGTCCCAAATCAGTCCCAACTCGCATGGAAGCCCGCCACTAAAATGACTACAATACAAAACACTAAAAAGACATACCCTTTCAGCACTTTAATCATGAGTATCAAACGGCACTTCAACAAGTCAGCACCTCTTCCCCTGATAATGGTTCTTCAAGCACAGAAGGTAAATCGAATAAATATTAACCTATAGCACTAATTACCAGTGAACATCAAATGAAAACGAAGCAGAATCGATGAACATGCATCACTTTGGACGGATTTTGCTGGAATCGAATTTGGGACTTAGGGTTTTGTTTTGGTCGTTTTTCTTTAGCATTGTGTAAAAATGAGAGGGTTATTAGGAAGAGGGTACTTATATTTGGTTTTACCCGGTAAAAAAGTCTATGTGTCATTGTAAAAAACGTGGAAATTTTTCATTGGTTACATTATCCAAGCTGGCAGCGCGTAATAACACGCGTGAAAATTTTTATAAGCTCAGGTCGGACGTGTTAAACTGGTGCAGAAAAGGTATAGTAAAAGTGTTCCGGTGAAAAATGGCTTAGTTGAGGTGTTCAAGTAAAATTTCTTTGATAGTTAAAGTGTCTGTCTATGTATTCTGCCAAACTTGATAGTCTCCAGATGAACTATTCGAATTCAAACTAAAGTATATGTTAGGGATGGCAATGGGGTGAAACCAGAGGCGGAGCATTCTATTTCTTCGAAGATAATTAATAATTTGTACATATTTAATGAGTTTTTAAAGAAAAATATATAATTTGGACCAAAGCTAATGGTTCCGCCGAACCCGTGTCCGAAGCTCTAGCTCCGCCCCTGGGTGAAACGAGAAAGAAGCTGAGTTTGTTTGCACTAGTACGTTGAATTATACAACAATTTCAAAACCTAATGTTGCTTTGTATCATACTTCCTCCGTTCAATTTGTTTGAACCTTTTTGGATTGACTTATTTTCGATGTGAACTTGGACATAAATTCATAATTTATTTTTTTGAAATAAATGTTACATATTTAGAAACTACATAATAAGTACTATAAGCCACAATAGTTAAGAATTTAAATATTTTAAATTATTTGCACAAAATATGATCAAAGAAAATCTTATTTGACTCCCCGAATAGTAATATATTCATTCTTTTTGAAATGAAGGGAGTATTAATTTAAGTCTGATTAATTCTAAAGTAGAAGTAACTTCCGTTTTAGTCGAGGCAAAATAAAAATAGAGATAACTTTTAGTTCAATACAAATTATTTTGAAGTTAGAATTTAATTATAGAAGAAAATAAATTTAAAAATATTGAAGTTATTATTTGCGAAGTTGGAATTTGATTATACTCCTTCCGTTTACTTTTACTTGGCACGTTTTGACTTTCCACGCCCCTTCAGAAATAATAAATAAAGTGCATAATTTACCATGCTATCCATATTAATTGATGCATATTTTATTGGGTTTGTGGAAAATGATTTGAAATGAGTAATAACTACCGTGGGTATAACAGAATTTTTTTTGTCTTCTCTTGATATGCGTAAAATGCCAAGTAAAAATGAAAATCTATTTTTAGAGGTCGTTTGGTAGCTGGTTAGAAGAAAGGTTATTCATGTATAAGGGGTAACATAACTTATACCATGTTTGGTAGGCAATAGTTATTTTGTATAAAATTCTGCATAACTAATACCATGTTTGGTTGACATTTTTCAATTATGCATAAATAATACATGTATAAGTTATGAGTCAATCTGTGTATTATTTTATGCGGGGTAGAAGATGGAATAACTAATACATGTATTAGTAATACATGGATAAAATACTAAAATGACAAATTTACCCCTATCACTTTACACATAAGGCTTCCTTATTTCTCTGCCAACCCGTCAACAGGTTTCACTTGCTTTCACTTGCCAACTATATACCTTGTCTTCTCTCATTTTTAAAGAACAAACTAGCAAAAGCAAACTGGAGAAGCCACTAGAAAATGGAAATACCAAAACTAAGAAGTGAAAATCAAATATGTCTAAACTTCACATAGTTCAGTAGTATGACGAAGAAGTGAAAGTAATACCCAAAGTTCCTAACTAAATTGTTTCCTACATAAATGGAAAGAGAGAAAAAACAATGCAAAAGAAGGCCAGGGGTATAGTTGTAAACAAGCATTTTACTTTAAAATTTATATAATGTATATCAATTTCTAATACAACAAACCAAACATTCAAAAAAATAATCTCTGCATAACTAATACCTGCATAACTAATCCCTGCATTACTTATCCCTGCATAACTAATCCCTGCATAACTAATACATGTATAACTAATACCTGCATAACTCTAACCGGCAACCAAACGACCCCTTAGTATACATGCCAAATAAAAGTGAACGGAGGGAGTAAAATTTTAGATTTTAAGTGAATACTTGAAGTATAGTTTGAAAATATATTTGAAGTGAAGTATTTTGAATCTTCAATATTTGTGCACGGATTTTTATTTTCACAAACTTTTTTTCACGCAAAGTAAATGTCCAAACACAAAACTTTCACAATTTTTGTTCAATCTCAACTTAAGAAAGTTTTTTCTTCTTCAAATTCAACTCAAATATTGCCCAACCGTTATACTCCCATTTGTTTGGGCGGTATATTGTTATTCTAAGAAACATATGGGTACAAATCAATGTTTTAAAAGGCGCGGCGCGTGAGGCGAGGCGTTTTATCTCTGACGAGACGAGGCGTAAGCCCTGAGATATGGGGCGTAAGTCCCACGGATCTTTAAATTTTACTAATTTCAAGAATTTTAAGATAGTATAAAATAAAAAATAATTATAAAAATTATATTAAAATCACAAAATTATAACAAATAATCTATTTAAAATATTTATAAATTATAATTCAACTATGAATAATAAGAAAAGTATGACAAATATCATAATATGCAAATTAGCTGCAACGTCGTTACAACTCAAACATCAAAAGCAATGTATTCAATACGAAATCTTATATGTATCTCTTAAGGAGTAATGAATCTTGAAAGAATTTCGATATTATAATTTGATATTTTTCTTAAAATACTCCTTTTATTTAATATGCGTTCTATTTGAAAGAGAATTTATATAAATACATAATTCACAATTTAAATATGATTCTCTAGCATCATTTATTTTTAAGTTTCAACAAGTTAATAAAGTGATACATAATTCACCATACAATATCATGATAACTAATTATTTGTAAATAGTTACTAGCTAATACTGAGCTATTAAATTAATAAGTATTGTATATCGTAAACATGAAAAAAAAATATTTAGAAAAAAATTATGGACTATTATATAGTAAAGACATGACAAAAGTTAATAAATAAATAATTTTTAAATGAAAGATTTATTTAAAATTAACTATCATAGCAGTCTTAGTGGATAACGTGCAATAATTTTATTTTAATTATGACATAAAATTAATGCTTTATGATTAAGAAAAAGTAATTTTGAATAGTCAACGATTTATTAATAAAATTTGAGGATTTACAAGGTTAGTTACATGCAATTGCATAAAGTTCTATTATGCGAGCCCAGTACGCTGGACGTTAGGCGTGTTCGGGGGCGTAAGCCCCGATTGCCGAGGCGTAAGTCTCACGGAACTAAGCTCCACACATAAGCCCAAGGGCGTTTTACGAGTGCTCCGCCCCGAGGCGAGCCCCGGGCGAGTCCCAATTCTGCCTTTTAAAACAGAGGTACAAATAGATCTTCAAAAGATTGTGTATCTTGCTTTAAATTTCCAAATTTACCCCTCAACAACAACACTCAGCACTCCCAGCTGCTGGCCAGATGATCTTTCATCATCGAAAGTTAACAACTCCCAATCTGCTCTTTCACCATACTCAGAGAGATAAATTACTGAAATTGACTTCAAAATCTCAATTGTAACTCGAATTACAGCAATTGATTGATGAAAATGGTAACTACAGAGAGAAATTCTCTACAAGTTTACTGTATTGGAACAGCTGATACTAAGCTCGACGAGCTCCGTTTCCTTGCCGAATCAGTTCGATCCAGTCTTAAATGCTTCTCCACTAACTCTTCTTTCAAGGTTCGTTGCATTTTTGAATGTTATTTCAAAATGCTATTTGCTAGTAAACTTTTGTCATGTAATTGAATTCGTACCTTCGTATCTACTAGACTACTACTAAATGATCAAGCGTATCTTATAATGAGATGTTTATGATCCTTCAGCGTTACCGCCTTGAGATTAAGGGTAACTTTGTGTCTGTTGTAAAAAAAATATTTACACAGACTAAATCTCTTGAAAAGTATTAAATGATAATATGTTAAGAATGGTAACTAAGTTGCTATCACACCTTAAAATTCACTGATAGTGTAAAGGAATCTTTACGCTCTCACTGGATCTAATCCAAATTCTTCAAGTTATACTTGCTGATGAGTGTGAAAATAATTTCTACATGTGTCAGTGTAGTTTAACCTGTTTTAGCACAATAATTATCCTTTCTTAAGTTACCAATCCGCACTTACTATAGACTGTTACATGTACTTCGCTTTTCAGAACTTGATCGTGCAAAAACTCTTTACACTGTTAGTATATAAAATTAAACCCATATAGTTCATAAAAGTAACCTAGAAACTGTGATGTGCAAAAGTATGCATTGGGTTATTTTGGTTAGTGCAATATTTTGTTGTCCCACGTTTTGCTTCCCTTGACCAAAATTAACCTTATGCTTATACATGGTACTGTATAGGTAGGAGTGACAGTTGTTGATGTCTCAACCAGCCCGAAGGAGACAGATAGTTGTGCTGATTTTCATTTTGTACCAAGGAAGGATGTGCTGTCATGCTATGTGCCAGGCGGAGAATCTGTGGTCCAGCTTCCAGATGATAGAGGCCAAGCTATTGCAATCATGAGTAAAGCTCTTGAAAGTTTCCTAAGGAAAGCTCATAATGACCAGATTCTTGCTGGAATTATTGGCCTTGGGGGTAGTGGAGGAACATCTTTACTGTCGTCTGCCTTCCGATCGATTCCAATTGGGATCCCAAAAGTTATCATATCGACGGTTGCCAGTGGTCAAACTGAATCTTATATTGGAACATCAGATTTGGTATTGTTCCCTTCTGTTGTAGATATTTGTGGGATTAACAATGTTAGTAAGGTTGTTCTGTCTAATGCGGGTGCAGCATTTGCTGGAATGGTAATTGGAAGTCTTGAAAGATCAAAAGAGTGTAGCATCGGTAATGAAAAGTTTACAGTTGGTGTAACTATGTTTGGGGTTACAACTCCTTGTGTTAATGCTGTCAAAGAAAGATTAGTCAAAGAAGGATATGAAACTTTGGTTTTCCATGCCACGGGTGTCGGGGGCAGGGCCATGGAGGATCTTGTTAGAGGAGGTTTTATACAGGTAATCCTGTTTCTCTATCACCACTCATGGTTTCAGTGGTATATAAGTAGGGAAGGGTATTGATATTTCCCATTTTCCCTTATAATGAACTCTTAAATCCTAAAATTGAAACTTATGCGGACAAATAAATCCCTTTTTACCTAACAATCCTAAAAAGTACTAAATTCTATTAATATCATATAAGTAATATTTTGTTTCAAACCCTTATTCCACTATTGGACCATTGGACATGTTATAATGTAAAAATACCATCTGATTTAATCATAATAAAAAAATTAATTATATAAGTAAGAGCAATGATGATACTAATGGTAACAATAGTGAGAAGCTAAGCATATTTGGTTATTCATTCTCTTGTGCGGTCATGTATTTCTTTGAATGGTTAACATTTATTCAATTGGACTGAGAAAGAGTGCAATTTGAATATATTATAATGCTATTAGCAATTAGGAACTATAAGGAAAGAGTATGAGAAGTAGGATTTATTGGTCTCTAAACTTTTACTAGGATTACAGTCAATCATGAAGGAAAATATCACTCATTTGCCTTGTGCATTGTCTTGGATGATATAAAAGTGCGGCCTCATTAGTTCATTGCAATTGATCATTTCAAACTAGGGGTAGAACCAAGGTAATTCTTTTCGAAGAAGGTAGAGACTTGCAGTTTGTTCGCTGAAATGGCTTGTCAAACATGTTACTAATGTCTCTGCAAAAAATTACTGAAGTAATATATAATCTCTTTCTGGAACACGATTAATATCCATTTGTTGTTATCTTATTTTAGGGTGTATTGGATATTACGACAACTGAGGTTGCAGATTACGTAGTTGGAGGTGTTATGGCATGTGATAGTTCCCGATTTGATGCAATAATAGAGAAGAAGATTCCTTTGGTTCTGAGTGTGGGAGCTTTGGATATGGTGAATTTTGGTCCTAAAACTACCATACCTCCCGACTTTCAGCAAAGGAAGATTCATGAACATAATGAGCAGGTGATTCATCTTTCATTTTGCTCATTGTTTGTCTGTAAAAGAATTCCTTAAGATATTGAGCAGTAGCATTATCTAAAAAGTTAATGTTGGAACACCCACCATTCACAGTTTGACAGTTATGCATTGTGCAACAAATTAGTGTTGTTTGATATCATCTTGCACAACTTAGAACAAGTCGGCCGCTAAACATTCTAGAAGTATCTCAGGACGTCATGCTTTTGTTGCCATCAAGCGATATTCTGCCATACTCTTGAAAATTTATTGTATTGTGTCTGGACTGCACAATTAATCATATGGGTTTAAATCTGATAAACTATCAAAAAAGTATTTGAGGTGTGCCGTTTGAAAAAATTTAACAGAATGCTTATTTTCCAGGTTTCCCTAATGCGTACTACGGTAGGTGAAAATAAGAAATTTGCTGCATTTATAGTAGAAAAGTTGGGCAAGGCATCATCAAGTGTATGTGTTTGCTTGCCAGAGAAAGGTGTCTCTGCATTGGATGCACCAGGGAAAGCCTTTTATAATCCTGAGGCAACTAGTTGTCTTACGCATGAGCTACAGATGCTTCTTAAAAATAGTGAACACTGTCAGGTACCACAATTATTTATAAGGAAGAGGGTTCTTATGATGTTACATTCCACTGCTAAGCTCAAGTCAGATCATTGAAATATTTGTTCATTGATAGGTTAAGATCTTTCCTTACCATATCAATGATGTGGAGTTTGCAAATGCTTTAGTTGATTCGTTCTTGGAAATATCTTCGAAATCTAGACATGTTGAATATCAGCCAGCCAAGTCTGAATCTATACAAGACAATCAGAAAGATAATGCTGTTCTTCAGAAATATTCCCCACACAACGGAAAAGCATTTTCTAACCTCAACGACTTTCCAAATGCAAAACCAGGTGATGATTCTTCCTACATATCAAGGCTGATAGTTTCCATCACAATGTCATGGCAAATAGAGCTGCTTGAAAATTACTGAACAGTTTCCACTAACTGATTACTGCTAGTGAATCCAGGTTTCTTTGTATTAATTTATTACCAGTTCCCACAGAAGCGTTGGGTTGTTCACATTATTTTCTAGGATTAAGAAAAAGACATTTTGTCTTGTCTTTTCCAAAGCTCATGCACTCCTATCCTCGACCCGAATTTGGATTTAAGATGATAAGTGGAATAACTTGGCACTTATGTCAACCTTAGCTTGCCACAGAAACCAATAAAGTGAAAGATGACTAGAGAGTATGCTTTATACTTTTGTTAGCCTGAAATATGATTGATTTTTATCTCAAGAATTATTTGCTTACTGTTGAAGAGTCCACATCGGTTGGTGAAGGGATGGGTGGTCTCTTTATATGGTTTGGGCTATCCTCGCCTCTTGAGCTAGCTTTTGTGGTAGAGTTAGGCCAAAGGTCCATTTTCTTATCATGGTATTGGTAGCAAAGCAAGACTGATTCCACTTCTTGGTTTCCTGATGTTGGATCCCAATATTATATTGTCCACGTTCCATATGTCCAGTCCTAGGCGTGTGAGGGGGTATAGAAGCATCCCACATTGGTTGGTGAAGGGATGTATATTCTCTTTATATCGCTCGGGCAATCCTCACCTCTTGAGCTTGCTTTTGGGGTTGAGTTTAGTCCAAGGTCCATTTTCTTTATCACCTACCATAGTTTACCGGTTATGCGCTGGCTTGAAATGCCATATAATGGATTCTTTTCCTTCGTTGTCCTCATCTATGTTGCTCGGACTCTCCGAAAATGTTGCCAGATGCGTGTCGGATCCTCCAAAAGTAGTGTATTTTTGGAGGATCGGCCACGGGTGTGGCAGCAACTTGAGGAGTCCGCGCAACATAGGTCATCATAATCATCTCTCTGATACAATGATGTGAATGTCTTTGAAATGGAATATGCTGACTCATCAACCGGGAAATGAATCTCACAGATCTGAGTCAATGCTTTTTCTTTTCTTCTTTTAATTTGGGTGAAGATTTGATGAAAGCCTAATCTTCCTTGAGCAGAAACTTTGCAGAAAAGAATTGTGGTACTGCAGAAGTTGAAAGATCAAATAAGTAAGGGCAAGCCCATTATTGGGGCTGGTGCGGGTACAGGTATTTCTGCGAAGTTTGAGGAAGTTGGTGGTGTAGATTTGATTGTCTTGTACAACTCGGGGCGCTTTAGGATGGCAGGAAGGGGATCCTTAGCTGGTCTATTGCCTTTTGCTGATGCAAATGCCATTGTACTTGAGATGGCCAATGAAGTATTGCCTGTAAGTCCTAATTATTGTCTACTTCTTTAATTCTTCTGAAAACCTGATAGGCCTTTAGGCTCAGCTTCATCAATCTTCTATTGTTTAATTTTAGCTCACATTGGATTTGAACATGAATTTACTGTTCAAGTTAAATACAACCTGCTGTCTAGCAAGTTCATGTTTGATTCAAAGGCTTAACAAATTGATAAAACACTCCACGTGACTCAACATGAGCAAAGCACTAACTACGAGCAGTTGATTTTAATGGACAAGGAAACTTTGAGTGAAGACTGAAGATCACTATACCAAGACAGCCCTGCTCTCAACACAGTCTAAAAAATTAACTTCCAGTTGACACCCATAATCAGACACATTAAAGCTAATCCATGTCATATCTATGTTTCTTGTCAGTACCTCTTTCTTGGATTATAAATCTCAGTGTTTTCTCAAAAAGATTGCTCTCAGGAAATCCCTGCCAAATTTGCAGTAAGCTTGGACACATCACTCTGGTGGTTGGTTAGAGATGAAAAAGAATGTAGATAGAATTGGTTCTAACTTCAATCCAATTTTGTGCTTTCAACAGTTTCTGTATTGTCAGTTTCAGTCCGACCTTAGTCATAATCCAATTACACAATTGGACTGCTAACACTTACTGAATTAGATCAAAAGATATGTAGTTGAGATGTCCACTTACATCTTTGGAATATCCAAGGTTTACTTTTATTGTGTAGAAGAATGACTAACCCTACAGAACCGCTTTTCTGGCTGGGTATCTATTAATTGTGACCTTTACTTGCTGCATTTCTCATAGGACAAAAGAAAACCTCACCAGTCCAGGCATCGAACTAATTTTTTTTTTTTTAACATTCTTTATAATTGCAAAGGTGGATTACAACAGATAACATAATTGTTCATCATGTATATATATCTTTTCTTATTATTTTTCTTGCAAATAATAACCATGATTGAGGTTTCTTTCTCCTTCCTCAGATATATTCTTACATTCCAGAATGGTGGCTTAGTTTCTATCAATGTTGAAATCTTCAGGTGGTTAAGGAAGTGCCAGTTCTGGCTGGAGTTTGTGCTACTGATCCTTTCCGCAGGATGGATAACTTCCTGAAGCAGTTGGAATCTGTTGGGTTCTGTGGGGTGCAAAACTTTCCAACTGTTGGTCTATTTGACGGTAACTTCAGACAAAATTTGGAAGAGACTGGAATGGGTTATGGGTATGTCTCAATAGATATGTTTTAGTCAGACTTATAGCTTATGCCCTTCCTTCATATTGTAACAATATCATGATTCCTTACTATTTATTCAGCTTGGAGGTTGAGATGATTGCAACAGCTCACAGGATGGGCCTTTTGACAACCCCATATGCTTTCTGCCCAGATGAAGCCGTTGCTATGGCAGAAGCTGGTGCTGACATCATAGTGGCCCATATGGGGCTCACAACATCTGGTTCAATTGGTGCAAAAACAGCTGTCTCATTGGAGGAAAGTGTAACCTGTGTCCAAGCTATTGCGGATGCTACTCATAGGATAAATCCTGATGCTATTGTGCTCTGCCATGGAGGTAAATCCAGGAACCCTAAAGTAACTAAAAGATTCTAAGGCAAAAAATAAAAGGAAATGGCTGGATCAATTCTGTGTCGTGTCATGCAGCAAAATCTCTGCCAATTAAGTAGTACTCTGATGGTGTATCAGATGGATTCACTGGCTTCATTTATTTTGAAGTCATTTTGTCTTAATTCCTTGGCGTGTAAAGAATATCGCTATGTGCAATGTCCTTATCCCCATGGTTACAGCTACCAATTCTAAGGTAGTTGCCTAATTGACGTTGCACCAATTAATTAGTGCACCAAGTACAAATTATACATGTTTATATGAACCTGGAGATTCTAATAAAAGAAACATTTTATCAAGTGGTGAGGATTGGTAATCTACTGTCTTTAGTAAATGATCCATGTGGGTGTTGCAGTCCACATAGCTTTAGCATTGATTCCCTGCGGTTTTTCTTCTGTCGTGAATCATAACCAGGAAAACAAATGCTGGTTGAAACTTTTTGGATTTGAAGCTGCATTTTTCATGGTGTATTTCCCTAAAAATGCAGTCCTAAAATACTTCCTATGCACATATTTCTGGCTATCTTCGACGATGTTTGTGCTAGTAGACATTTTTTGTTCTTGGAGGTATACTTGAGGTTAAGTTTTTGGTACTTCTTTACATTTGTGTTTATCTAAGTCCTAAAACTTCTCTCTTTTCTTTTTCTTCTTTTTTTCCCCTATCATTCTTCAAAGGCTTGGTATATATTGTAGTAGAATATCCGTAGCATTTCTTTTCTAACATAAAGTATTTGCTAGTCACTAGACTAGAACTATTACTACCATTTTGTAATTCCAGCATTTTTGTTGAAATTTCATTGCTTTCAATTACTGCAGTAACTTTAGCATAATAAGTTGCTTAATTTTAGGAAGAATTTCAATTTTGAATTTCTATTAGATTGTTTAAGTTAGTTGAGATATTTTAGGTTTTTTGAATTTTAAATTATGTGGATTTTTTGTTCCTAATTGGCTATTTAAAGCCTTGTTATGCTTAATAAAATTGTTGAGAGACATTTTCAATCTTTACTTTTAATATTTTTGCTGCCCCATCATTTAAAAAACCAATAGTGGTATCAGAGCTTCATTGGTCTTACGGGATCTGTGAGATCTTCTGAAGAACCATTTTTAAATCACTTTTAACCAATATCAGTTTTTAAACCTATTTTCAAACATGGCAAGCATCAGTCTCTCTTTGAATGCCCCACAAACTTTCCCTGGCAATTACTATCGAATTTGCTCAGTGAAAATGAAATCATATCTTAAAACCTATGATTTGTTGAATGTTGTAAAGGAAGAACAATCCTTACCAGCAATCCCTGAAAATCCTATCATTGTCCAGAATCAGATACTTTCAAAAGAGATTTCAGATAGGACAAGGTCACTAAAGGTATTTTTTATGCACAAAATCATAAGACGAAAAAGAAAGAAGAAAAAGAACTACACTACAAAAGTGTGCAATTTCAGATGCTCAAAACAATCCTCAAGGATAAACAACAGAAGCAAGAACTGAGGAGGAGCAACTCTTTAAATTGCAGCAACTGAAGCAAAGGAGGAGTGTTGATATTTCATTGCTTTCAGTTACTGCAGTAACTTTAGCATAATAAGTTGCTTAGTTTTAGGAAGAATTTTAATTTTGAATTTCTATTAGATTGTTTAAGTTAGTTCAGATATTTTAGGTTTTTTGAATTTTAAATTATGTGGATTTTTTGTTCCTAATTGGCTATTTAAAGCCTTGTTATGCTTAATAAAATTATTGAGAGACATTTTCAATCTTTACTTTTAATATTTTTGCTGCCCCATCGTTTAAAAAACCAACAATTTTACTTGACATCTTAATGTTGTTTAAAAGATATAATGGTGTTCTTTCTCAAGGCAATCCGGGAGGTCTGATTTGGTACAGAATTCTAAGCTGTCAAACAAATACTAGTTGTCAAATTTTACAATTATCTGGGGTTCTGGGTAGGATTAACATCGTTGGAAGTAGATTTTATATTTGACAAACTTTTTGTATCATCAGTTCTTGAGTCTTTATTGCAATGGCACATTCTTTTCTTCTCCTTCTGATTTATCTAGTCGCTACTGAAGATTCTTTCCGTTACTTACAGGCCCTATATCTGGCCCTAAGGAAGCAGCATATGTACTGAAGAGAACCAAAGGAGTTCATGGATTTTATGGCGCTTCAAGCATGGAGAGACTACCAGTTGAGCAAGCTATAACTGCTACCATCCAGCAGTACAAATCCATTTCGATGGAGTGAGATGCAATGGGTTTAGGTGCTTTATAAATTCGAGACCTATATGTATGATCTTCATCTCTTTCTTTATATATTAGTGTTGGTCCTCTAAGCTCTTGAATGTTCAAAGAATTTTGTAGCTTGAGCCTGAGATTTATGACGCGAATCACATGCAATATTTCTTCTTTTGTCTAAGATGTTGAGTTTTAATAAGCTGATGAAGTATTCATCTGTTTTTTAGACATTCATATAATTACAACTGACGGCAAATTATTTTTCTTTCTTTCCAACTTATTAGTCTTCGGACACAGGGAAGTATGCATAGAGTTACCCTGATGTCCTGGGCTTCTCTGTATTTAAGCAGCAACTTGGCACACGATGGCACTGCATCCACAGTTGTCTGTCCTGAAAATCTTTAGATTTAACAAATTATCCATGATCTACTCATCATCAACCTTTTCATTGGCTGGATACGAATCCCTCTGCAGCATAGACTGCATGAAGTTCTCATGATGTTCGTTTCCATTGAGCGATTGGATATTGTTGTCTTGAAGGTCTCCATTCGCCTCTTCTGTGCCTGGGCATATTGCTTTATATGCTGTAATAAATATCTGAAGTTGAAGATAAGCATATTCCACGAGGAATACTAATTATTATCCCTCTTTCAATAATAATTTATACTTAAGTATTAGTTTGTTTTTATGGTGGATAGAAATTCTCCTAGATGTTGCAACATATGTTCTGCATGCAGTAGTCAACTCTACCTTTGCGGCCAGATATAATCTGGTACCTGATGGTGCCTGGATTTGATAGAAGGCAGTTGAACTGCACTGCAGTTTCTCATTATCGGTAATGTAATATTTAAGTCAAGTTTAGCATCTTAAATTCCATACCGTGTATGAAATATGACAGATGGAGGACTACTTCTACCCAAGTCACCTGTCATGTTTTCTTACGTTGACTTTTCCGCGGAAGTTATGTCTATAGTCGCTGATTTGAGTTGAAATGGAAACTTTCCCCATTAAAGAAGTTGCAAGGAAGCTAGACGTGCTGATGTGAGTGGCTGGATAAATAGAATCTTCAAAATTTACGCAGTCTAAACTGACTCTCGACTCCTGCATTTTCTTAAAAAAAAACTCTGGTCCCAAAAGTCTTTCCACTCGTTTTTCTTTACACGTTTTTATTACTATAAATTTTGCACTTACCCTTTAGCCATTGCTTGCATTCTAGCATCCAATCAAACCGGCTCGCATCACCTGTCCCACCCTGTTCCTTTCAGAGAAGTCAGAAATTGGTGTTCTATTTTTCTGATATCATTGGCTATCTAAACGACTGCAAATAACAAAATCTTGAATACCCACAACCACAAAGCGACGAGTCCCTCCTAAGGAACATGTCTTCTTCTGCAGAATCGAAAATGGTACTGGCCAAGACCGTTTTATCCACAGTAGGCTCTGTTGCTGCAACAGCTATGGTGGTTCGAACAGTAGTCAATGAATTCCTTCCTCCAGAATTGCATGAATATTTCTTCTTTGGCCTCAAAAACATCTTCAGCAGATTCTCAAATCAGCTAACAATGGTAATAGATGAATTTGATGGCTTGGTCAACAATGACATCTATGAAGCAGCCGAAATGTACTTGGGAAACAAGCTGTCACCCAACACCCGTCGAGTCAAAATCAGCAAGCCTGAGAAGGAGAAACATATCAACATAACCATGGAACGCGATGAGGAGGTGACAGATGTTTATAATGGGCAGAAATTCAAGTGGGTTTGGCTCTGTAGACGAGTAGAGTCTAGAGACTTTTATAATCCCAGAGACCTGAATTCCACTCAAAGATCTGAGGTGAGAACCTTTGAGCTCACGTTTCACAAGAAAAACAAGGACCTTGTTCTTAATTCTTACTTGCCTTATATTATACGAGAAGCAAAGCTGCAGAAACTTGAGAGCAGGGCAATCAAGATTCACACTGTGGATCATGAAAACATGTATGACTCGCAGTCGATGAATCTTGATCATCCGGCAACCTTTGAGACTCTAGCAATGGACTCAGAACTGAAAGACAAAACTTTGAAAGATTTAGACAGATTTGTGAAGAGAAAAGATTATTATAGGAAAGTGGGGAAGGCGTGGAAAAGAGGGTACTTGCTATATGGCCCTCCAGGGACTGGAAAATCCAGTTTGATCGCCGCCATGGCTAATTATTTGAACTTTGATATATATGATCTGGAGTTGACTGAGCTGATGAGGAACTCTGATTTAAGACGGTTGCTTGTGGCCACGGCTAACAAGTCCATCTTGGTGGTGGAGGACATTGACTGTACCATTGATTTGCAAAATAATTTGGCTAATCGAGCAAATGATTCTCCTTCAAACAGTTCTAATCAACAAGAAAGCAAGGTAAGTCTCTTTGTTTTTCCAAGGCAAGCTCCTACTAGATCCTACTATTCCTACTGGATTTGAGCAACTCGAGTATGAACACAGTATCGCTATGCCCCTCGCTTAGCACCGCTCTTTGGTTTAGGATGGATCCGGACTGGAAGCGAAAATACCGTAACAATGGCTTCTTTGCTTGTATTTTCTTGTCTGTCTTTAAAAGTATTCCGATTCACTTAGATTTCCATATTTTATTGTTCATTGCAGGTGACATTATCTGGTTTGTTGAATTTTATTGATGGATTATGGTCGAGCTGTGGTGATGAAAGAATCATAATTTTCACTACAAATCACATCGAAAAGTTGGATCCTGCATTGTTAAGGCCTGGTAGAATGGATATGCACATTCATATGTCATATTGCACCCCCTGTGGCTTCAGGCTTCTTGCTACTAATTACTTGGGCATTAGAGAGCACAAATTGTTCAAAATAATTGAGGAACTGATAGAAACTGCGATGGTGACACCGGCCGAAGTGGCGGAGCAACTATTGAAGGAAGATGAGATTGAGATTTCACTTAATGGTTTAATTAATTTTCTTCACGTAAAGATTAAAGAAAAGGAAGATGCCATGTTTAGGAAAGTAGAGGCAAAACAAATTGAAACAAATGAGAAGAAGGAAAGTGATGAAAAAGAAACTGAAGAAAACTTGGAAGAAAAAAGATTACCAAACCAGGAAAGT
Organism: Nicotiana attenuata; assembly: GCF_001879085.1. Taxonomy (NCBI): domain Eukaryota; kingdom Viridiplantae; phylum Streptophyta; class Magnoliopsida; order Solanales; family Solanaceae; genus Nicotiana; species Nicotiana attenuata. The sequence continues at coordinate 230,800 of NW_017671886.1, forward strand.
TAAAAGCCAAAAAGAGAGTTTGCTGAACCTAACATGGCATTGTTATTAGGGAATTTGTGTATTCACCGAAATTGCTCAATTTCACCCAACCCTACACTTTTGCCAAAAAAAATGCACTCTCATATTTGTTCATTTCTCAAAACAAAAAATCGACTATACATACACATACATGCACATATCTAGATAATTCAACATATTTTGTTGCTACCAGACACAAGCAAACACATACACTCAAGTGGCTGGATAGAGTTCAATTTTGGAAAATGACATTGTATAGCCGCTTCGAAATTAATAGTAAAAGAATATATATTTTTGTATACATATACATTTCTATTTAATTATATATTGCCTTTACCAAATATAAATAATTTCGGCCGCAAGTTAAAAATGATTTTTTAGCCTAACCAAAGCTGGTCCAAGTCGGTAGGAAGGGCCAGGGCCAACCTGGGGCTGGCTAGACCCAAATAAGAATAAACTTCCCAAAAAATAATTATTTTAATTTTACATATTTTAGTTTTCAATTAGTCAATTTGTAAGATTTAAGAATGTAAGTTTTCATTATTCAGATTTTCAAATCTACCAAAAAAGAAAGGATAGATATCTTAGCTATAACAAATGTTACTCTGGCCGAGGGTCTATCGGAAACAGCCTCTCTACCCTATCGGGTAGGGGTAAGGTCTGCATACACATTACCCTCCCCAGACCCCACCTGGTGGGATTTTACTGGGTAGTTGTTTTACTCTGTTGGGAGCAGGAAGTCTTATGCGGTGTGGTTTTGAATGAAAGGTTGCACTCTTTGAAAATGGAACACATTAAAAATTATTTCTATTGTTAAGAAAAAGGTACTTTGACTCTAATCCTCCTCTGCCAAACACAACTCAAATTACAAGGAGCAAGAAAAATCTACCCAAAAAGAGAGAGAGAGAGAAAGAAAATACAAAGATTAAGCTATAAGAAATGTGCTAAACGGCTATTATCCTCACATATTAAATTGCAAGAGGTTATCGAACTTATCGAACCTCAACCATGAAAAAATAACATTAGTTGTAGTAGCCTAATCCATGACAGCGTTGGCATAGTATCAATGTGGACTGGAGTGGCGAATGTGTCAAATCTTTCTACAGAGTATTTTGCAAAGATATTATAAAAGATTCTAATTTGTATATGGTCGGAATTTGAATTAATTAATAAACCAAGTATCAAGTTTTTGACTTTTTGTTGAAGTTTTTGGCAATTCAAGGGAGGGCTCTTCTCTTTCCAAATTTAAAACTCGCTTAAAAAATATTATACTGGAACTTCAACAAACTATAAGTTTCAGCATAATACTAGAGATTGAAGCATCTGCATATGAACTTCTAGCATATTATGCCGAACCAGTATATTATGCTAGAACTCCAGTATATTATACTGAAACTCCAGTATTTTCAGGATTGAACAGTGTTTTCGTTCAAATTTATCTTTGCATGAAAAATGGCTTAATTTCGATTACTTTTGAAACTGTAGCTATTTTTCAATTAACACTTGTAAATCTGGCTATTTTTGAATTTCACCTTTTTTTTTTTTAGTAAGGAGAAGATGGAAATGTATTTGCAGCTAGCTGCGATGACAAATTTGGAAAAAATAAATAAAATAAACATCACTAACTTATCTATTGGCACATAATCGGAATTACCGCTTCCAAAGGTGAATATATTTTAATCCTTAAAACAAACTAATAAATTTTGAATTTTGGAGTTTATGGATTTGATTAGCGCAAGTTAAAGCTTCCAAAAAGAAAATTGGTAAACAAAAAAATAATTGTGCAATATTTAATGAAATTATAAAACTATAGCAGCAGTAATTAATTAACATTTGGCAGCAACTAAATATTAATATATTATATACAAATTTAAATATGCTATAAAGGTAAATATATCTGTTACTTTTAAAATAAACTAAGAGTTATGTTGTTTATAAAAAAAAAAAAAGATTAAAAACTTGACCTACTGGCTAAAAATCTCAAGAAAATTTGCCATGAAGTGTAATAGGGGATTTCAATCTTAACAATTGGGCCCGATCCAGTCTGTTAAACCTGACCTTTATTTTTGTTTAGGAGGTGGTGGATCGGGGTAATAATACAACTCTTCAAACTTAATGATTTCACATCCTATAACTTGTAATTTTCAGTTATAACTACGCAAAAATAAAAAATAAAAAACCTTTTATTTTAACTCATTCTCATGATGATATATCATTTCGTCCAAAAAAAAAAAACCAACTTAGTTTCAGAAAGTTACAAAACATGAATGGCTCATATTCACTCTACAGCTTCAAGGAAGCTCATGAAAGTGTATATTCAAAGAATCAAAAAGAATTATTCATAAATTTAAAATGACATAAATAATCCACCATATACCTCACCAGGGCGTATGCAGGATTTTATATAAGGGGTGTCGATATTTTAAGAAGTGAACCAGTAAACAAATTACTATAATGAAACAAAGCGGTGGAACTAAGTAGAGAAAAAAGGGTTCATCTGAATCCCCTTGGTTAGAATATTATATCGTATAATTAGATAAAAACAAGTATTTTTTGTTATATGTAAACAATTGAATCCCCTTGCATTAGGAAAGATTCTAGTAAAGTAGGAGAGATGTTCAAAAGTTATTATAGATCATGGGTTTAAATCTCAATTGTGACATTCTTTATTTCAAGATTCCAAATCATAAATTATTAACACTAATCCCAAAAGATATTTAAAAAATATACTAAAATTATTTCGGGAAAAAAAGAATCTAATGGAGAATCGTACGTGATGAGCCGCTCTAAGGTTGGAGACTCGAAAGGAGAGTGCGGAACTGGAATAAGAAGTCAGAACTTAAGTAAAAGTGAGATTTTGTTTCACATTCTTTCTTCACATTGTACTATAGCCTTTGCTCAGGTTGGGCCTGCTGTCATTCTGAGGTTTATATTTGTTAAAACAAAACGATTAAGCGTTTAGGCAAGGAATCGAACCTACGACCTCCTACATTCCAAGGAACTGACGCGACCACCAGACTGGAACAAATTAATTTTTCAAGTGCTGTCATCTCAATAGATAGTAACGTATTTTTTTTTCAATCACCTATAATTTTATAGAAAATTTCAGCAAAGCGGTATCGGATGACACCGCTTATAGCAAATGTAGATTCGCCTATGTGAGTAAATGTTGCGACCAAAAAACACTCACGCAAGTGCACGTGATCGTCAAGTAATAGAGTAGTGAGTAGAGTATCGTTCCCACGAAGACTTGTGATCAACTATTGACTGATTCCAACCCAATTACTTTATCTATCCAAGAGATTCTTCACAAAATAAAGATGTTATTGTTTTACTATCTAAATTATCAAGAATTAATCTAACTAGAGCAATTAACCAAACGAATAGCAATTTCAGGTAACAAACAGTAGGAGAGAATATTCCAGGGTCACGGGTTAGTTAACAATCTTGTTGTATTCTTAGCTTAAGATGACTAATCGATTTATCTGGGTTATTGATTGACAGGGTTTTTATTACTCATAAGAATCTGTCGAGTTCTTACTCGCCTATTCAAGTTAACTCAATGCCTATATGTCTATGGAATTAAGATTAACAAGAACGCATTTACAATTCCTGTATTTTAACCAAGCAAGGCAATTGGGTATATGTCTATCCCAATTGCAAATCCGTTCCCCGAGGCCCGGGTTCAAGAACTTGCTCTATTTAATTCTATATGCAACCTAAAGTTCCCACTTTCGCGTTCAACTCTAGATTCGTAGATAGTATTTCACTGCTAGCTACTCAGCAAAACAATTAACAGCAGAATTAAATAAACAACCCAAGATGATAAACCAACTTTGTCAAATTAAACCTCAAACAACAACATTCATGTTTTACCCATGACCCTAGAACAATGGGTTTTAGCTACTCATACTGGTGTTCATCATAAATAGATTCAATTTCATCACAATTAGCAAAAACAAAGAGAAGAAACAAAGAACTTGATGATCCAAATCCCTCCTTGCCTCTTGCCTCTCTATTTCTTGCTTTAGCCTATGAAAACCTTGATGATTTGACCTTGGGCGAGCTTGACTTTATATAGGTTAAGTGGGTTTCTTTCTAGATTTCCAATTTTACCCCTAACTAGCTCTTTTCCGGACGGCACCTGCGCGAACTCTGCACGACTTCGCGCAACTTTCGCGCACCCTTTCTGTCTCAGCTTATAACATGCGCGAACTCTGCGCGACTTCGCGCAATCTTCGCGCACCTGGGGCTTGATTTCTTTCAAATTTTTCGTCTTGTTCTTGCACGCACTCAACTCCGAGGGCTCGTTTTTTTTGCCCATAAATCATTCCAATAACCTCTTAAAAGCATCATATAAGCTCCTCACCCTGCAATATACACAAATCACAATTAGAGCCTATTTTTCATCAAATAACCATATTATGTCATTGAAATGTAATTAAGCGGAAGCATAAACAATAGCTAAATCACCTAGATTTCGCCTATTATCAACACCCCACACTTAATTCATTGCTAGTCCTCGAGCAATCAAACTATACCCTCTATAGAATCCTTCACTCAACCATTTCCCCTAACGCATTACACCTAGAACAATGTGCATACTTTACGCCTAGCAGTGAACAATCCTAGCCTCAAAGCCGACTCTCAAGTGCCATGCAATATTCACACTTCCTCAAAGTACTCTACACAGACGTTAAGACTTGCTTTTCCGTCATGAATCATATGCCATCACAATCACATCAACAAAAGCTGAATTCAATCCACACATTTGAGTCATACACTCACATATATCAATGAAAACACTCACTCTCACAATCGAAGTCACATGCATGCAATTGGTACCATAGGCTTGCCCTTAATGTAAATCTCTGCTAATGTAGGCTAGCTCGACCCAAAATCAATTAGAACTTTTTCATGGTTGTAATGTGGGCTAAGGGACGGGTAGGATATATTTAGGAATAGTGACTCAACCTCCTAAGCACTTTAACACATCACATGAGCAATTTTTCAGCGCAAATTCTTCAACCCACTTCTCATTCACAAACAAATTCATCACACAAATACTCCCTTCTTCTTTAAGCACTCTATTAATTCATATCCACTAGCTGAAACAAGACACAATATATTCATCTCTTTTTTTTTCCAGTTTATTCTTCTTGTCACTCAATTTCCGCTAGCGATGTATTCGTTTACAACACAAGTGCACCATTCACCCTTTAATTGGTTCCACTCAAAAGCCACCCCACACTTATTTCCTTCTTACTTCTTTTAGCGCTCCTCTCACAATTAAAGTGCTCTAAGAGGTAAAAGGATCAAAACAATATCAATTAAGAACAAAAGGGTATAGGCTTGTAATGCGGGTTCCAAACAAAAGGCTAAAGGCTCAAAAGGGTTAGCTAGGGACAAATTTTATTTATGATAAGCAATCAAGCTCAAAAAGGTCAAAGAAAGCCTTAAATCATTTTCCAAATCGAGCATCACCTAGGATTTCGCTTCAACTCACATACCGGGCAAGTTCTAGACACAAGTACACTACATGGACTACACAAATACTCACCACACATGGCATATGACTCATTCAGATCAGCTCATCAAGACACTCCGTTACGAGCATTCAATTCAGTAGCAAACATACAAATTAAGGCACCTTCAGTGAGATTCAACAATTATGACTAAGCGTTACACTCTATGGTCTATAGTGTTCAGGTGTGTCAATGCTATGGGTTCTCTTTCAATTCATAGCTCGTAGCCCGTCACCCTAATCTACAAATAAAAAAGAAAACAAAAATAAAACTACCTATGCCCGGTTCAAGTTAAACCCTTGGAAAAGAACAGCGGCCTATAGAAAAACCAAGGAGGAGTTGCTACACTACCTAAGAAGAAAAAGAAAAAATAAAAAAATCTTTTTGGTGTTTTCTCTAGACTGACTTCCCTCAAGAAAATCGTCTAAAAAGATCCGTCATCAGGAAGAGCCTACAATTTTTCAGTTTTTTTTTCTCTCGACTCAGTCCCTCAAGAACCCTGTCGAAAGGGATCCGTCATGGGGAAAAGCCACCTATCTATTGTAAACTATTGATTCCTACTTTCTACCAACACTATCAACGTCAAAAAGCACAAAACAAGATAAAACCTAACAATCAATTCATAAACATACATACATACAATGAAGTACCCCACCCCACACTTAAAGATAAAGACATGTCCCCATGGCTTAAATTTTAAAAGAGCAGTGAGGTAAAGAGACTTCCCTGGAGCTTCACTCTTGGTCGGAAACGGTTTCGGGGTTCACGTGGCACGCACGCCCCAAAGCTCGCAGCCAACCCATGAACTTCTTTTCCGACTTGGCTTGTCGGTTAGCTATCTCATCCACACAAGTGCCCAACTCAGTCATTGATGAGCATATTCCAGCCACCTCCTGCTCCAATGCGTTGAACCTGGACACCCTGGCAGTTCCTGAAGAGGACGCTGCTCCTGACGGTGCTGCTAGTGCTGGCTCTTCCATGTGTTCATCCGCGTCCTCCGACGATGCATCAGAATCCAGAATCACTCTCATCCCTTCCTCCTGCCGCTGCCGCTGGGGCTGGTTCCGTGGTGTTCTTGCCAGGTCGGATTATGTGGTCTTTTTTTAGCAGCCCGTCCACACTAATATTTTCGGGCACTTGCACTTGCCGGCAAAGCTGGGTCACCAAGGAGGGGAACAAGAAACCATACTGGCGTAGGGGGCACCGGATAAACATCTCATCGTGAATCACTTTGGCCATGTCGAAGGGCAGACCCTTGACGAAACACCAAATCAATGCAGCGCGGGGTCCATTCACCTCCGTAGTATTTTTGGAGGGGATGAGGCGACTGTTAATCACATATAGCCAGCACTTCGCCTCTGTAGTTAAAACGGAGGAGTGGAACTTCTCACCGCGGTCCAGCCACTCCACCGTTCTTCCGGGTACGCAAATTGAGTCAAACAAGCGATTCCACTTGGCGTCTGTTGGGTGTTTGGACCACTCATAAAAATCCGTATTGTCAGGCAGAGGGTCAGGCAATTGATATGCATTGCGTATTGCCTCAATGGAGGCGTCCACCGCCTTGTGGCGCACCGTGACCACATTGTCCACATGATCAGGCAGATTGGCATAAAATTCTCGAACGACCATCACATTAGCCTCCCCGGGCTCATCAATGAAGAACTGCAGACCCCGATCCATCAATTCCGAATACATATGTGGGCAGCGTGTCTGGACCAGACGGAGGTCAATACCCCTCTCCGGAACTGGTGTTTTGGCGGCTTTCTGTGTAAAACTCCCCTGAGCCGTAGGGGAGACAAATTTACTGCTGTCGTAGGCAGGGGCTGCTCTTTGGCGGCTTGAGGAAGGACCTGTGGCTTGGCGCTTCTTCGATGGTGCCATAGTACCTGCAAAATGTGAACACATTAGTTCAGCCCAGCAAAAATAGTGTGACTTAATGCGGTTACTCAGACTTCACACGCAAAATCAGTCACAACTACATAATCATGCTCATTGAGACCTTTCCACAAACACCTTGTGGGCATTAGGCACTCATAACTCTTGGCTTAGTGTCTAGCAACAATAGCCACCCACCAAATCTCATACATAACTCAAATCAAGTACCCCCCACCCCACACTTACAACAAACTAACCCCACAACATATTTCACCAAGTTGGAACACCAAATCACATAAACAACTACACTAATGGCATAAAATACAACACACAACAATTCTAAGAATAGAAAGAAAAAAATAGAAGGAGAAAAGAAAGAAAAACTAAAACTAGGGTGCATACCTGTTGGGGGAGAAGTCATGAGAGGGGGGAAGGGGACAGGAGTGTTCGAATTTGGATAATGGGTGTGGAGAGGTCTTTGGGGAGGGTTTTGTGATTGTGAATTTGGGGAAAGGAGTAAGGAATCGGGGAAAAGAAACCGGGAGGGGGGGGGGGGAGAGGTTGTATTAGCAGGGGGTTTCTAGTGAACAACTAAAAACACAACAAAGAAAATAAAATAAAATAAATAAAAGAAAACACACTAAAAAAAAACACCGGACATTTCCGGGGGGGGGGTCGCGAACATTGCGCGAAGTCGCGCACCCTTCGCGCACTTTGGACTCTTAGGCAGAATGGTGCGCGAACATTGCGCGAAGTCGCGCACCCTTCGCGCACTTTGGACTCCCAGGCAGAATGGTGCGCGAACATTGCGCGAAATGGGTGCGAAGTCGCGCACCCGGGCGTTTATTTTTGCATTTTTTTCCACCTGTTGCTCCTGGTTGATGGTCCTTTCACCCGCCCTTTGTCGCCTGCATTTGTTAGTATGTTAAAACACAAAATCAAACACTACTACTATCGTTGGGTTGTCTCCCAACCAGCGCCTTATTTAACGTCGTGGCACGACGGTTACAACAATTCAGTGGGTTGCCTCTCATCCAGCGCCTGATTTAATGTCGCGGCACGACTCAACATGTTCTTAAGCATCCTTCAAGTCCACCGAGGTCTTGTGACGTGCAAAGTCACCACCCCAGTAATGTTTTATCCTCTGACCGTTCACCAAGAAAGTGCCAGTTGAACTCATATCTCTCAATTTCACGGCTCCATGAGGCTTCACGCTTACCACAACAAAAGGGCCTGACCAACGAGATTTAAGCTTTCCGGGAAAAAGCTTCAACCTCGAATTGAACAAAAGAACTTCTTGCCCTGGCTCGAACTCTCGATGTTGAATGTGTTTGTCATGCCACCTCTTAGTTTTCTCTTTATACAATTTGGCATTCTCATATGCATGTAATCGAAACTCCTCGAGCTCATCGAGTTGCAGCAACCTCTTCTCTCCAGCTAAGTCCCCATCCATGTTCAGCTTCTTTATTCCTCAATAGGCCTTGTGCTCAAGTTCGACGGGCAAGTGACATGCCTTCCCATACACTAATCTATACGGAGAAGCACCTATGGGAGTTTTGTATGCTGTTCGATACGCCCACAATGCGTCATCTAACTTCCCGGCCCAATCTTTTCTATTTGCACTCACTGTTTTCTCAAGAATTTGCTTGACCTCTCTGTTTGAAACTTCCACTTGACCACTCGTCTGAGGGTGGTAGGCAGTGGAGACCTTGTGCTTGAATCCGTACTTCGCAAGGACATTATTCAATAGTTTATTGCAGAAATGCGTACCTCCATCATTGATCAACACTCTGGGAGTTCCAAAACGGGTGAAGATGTGCTTCTTAACAAAGCTTACCACCACCTTTGCATCATTAGTGGGAAGAGCAATGGCTTCCACCCACTTAGACACATAGTCAACTGCCACCAAGATGTACCTATGTCCGTTAGAGTGTGGAAACGGTCCCATGAAGTCAATTCCCCAAACATCAAAAAGCTCCACTACCAGAATGTTTTGCAGCGACATCTCGTGCTTCTTCGTGATCGTTCCTGTTCTTTGGCACCTGTCACACATTTTAACAAAGGCGTGTGCATCCCTAAACAACTTTGGCCAATAGAAACCTGATTGCAGCACTTTCTGAGCGGTCCTGTCTCCACCGTGATGACCCCCGTATGGTGAGGCGTGATAGCTATGAAGTATGGAGCTCATTTCCTCCTCAGGAACACACCTCCGCACCAACTGATCTGCACAGAGCCTGTATAAGAATGGCTCATCCCGCATGTAGAGTCTCACGTCATGCAAGAACCTTCTTCTATTGTCTGGTATCAATTCTGGTGGTTTCACCCCACTTGCAATGAAGTTCACATAATCTGCATACCACGGGGCTGTGTTTGAGGTGATTGCCAGTAACTGCTCATCAGGGAATGTTTCTTTGATTGCACCCCCTTCAGCCACATGGTTCCGATTTTCTGATCTGGACAAGTGATCAGCCACTTGATTCTCTGTTCCTTCGCGATCTCGGATCTCTAAATCAAACTCTTGCAACAGTAGGACCCACCGAATCAGTCTCGGCTTGGCGTCCTTTTTCTCAAACAGGTACCTGATAGCTGAATGATCTGTGTAGACGATGACTTTGGTCCCCACAAGATACGCCCGGAACTTGTCAAAC
>NW_017671887.1:0-43819 GCF_001879085.1 Nicotiana attenuata
AGCTTCCCCCTTGCACATGCCTCACAAATTTTGTCTTCCTTGAACTTGATATTAGGTAAACCTACCACCAAGTCCTTGGAGACTAATTTGTTTAGCTGATTTAGACTGGCATGACCAAGTCTTTTGTGCCATAGGAGGGGATCATTAACTAACACACTTAAGCAAGTGAGTTCATTTTCTGAAAGAGTTGACAAATCTACAATGTAAATATTGTTAACTCTTTTTCCCTGCAAAACAATCTTGTCAGTGGTAAGGTTAATCACAAAGCATTTGGTGGAGGTAAAAGCCACAAGGTTACCTCTGTCACACAGTTGTGACACACTTATTAAGCTATATTTCAAGCCATCTATCAGGTAGACATTCTCCATGGAATGAGAATCTGTTTTACCTACCTTTCCAACCCCAATGATCTCACCTTTCTTTCCATTACCAAAGGAGACATTACCTCCTTTTAGGTCCTCAAGTGAAAGGAACTGGTCCTTGTCCCCAGTCATATGTTTTGAGAAGCCACTATCCATATACCATATTTGGCTCCTCCCTTTCACTTGGACCTGCAAAAGGAAATCAGGGGTTAGTCTTAGGAACCCAAACTAGTTTGGGTCCCTTTCTATGGGCAAAAGGATGAATCAGATTCTTTCTTGCCCAACTAGGCAGTTTATGCTTTTCTTGAACAAAAGCTTTGTTTCTTTGACTGGCCTTTTCTTTTGCATTACATTCATATTTGTAATGGCCAGTCTTACCACATTGTGTGCAGATTTTATTTTCAGGAAGAGTGAGGTACTTGCTTTTTGGATCCCATTTAGGAGCTTGAGTCCCATAGCCAAGTCCTCTTTTGTTACTGCTGTGATGCTCTTGCAACCAGGAGAGAGCATCAGAGGCTTTGTTCCACTTGCAAGTTCTGTCTAGTTCATGTTTTACCTTCCCTAGATCTTCTTTTAAAACTTTGATGAATTCATCTTTCCTGTATAATTCATCTTTCATTTTTCCCAAATTTTCTTCTAGAGTGAGATATGTGTGATCAACTATCTTCTTTCCTGTTCCTAATTTCAGTTTCAGATTTTCAGACCTAAGTTCTAGGACACTGTTGTCAAGTTCAAGAACTTAGTTCTTCAACTCAGCATTTTTGTTATCACTCTCATTTGCCCTAGACTCTAGACTTTGCATTTTGCTTTCAGAATCACACATTCCCTAGACAGAACTTCCTTCTCATTATTAATTATCTCAGACTCATCAATGAAGTCTGTTAATAGCTCAGCCAGCCTTTCTTTAGACAAGAATTTAATCTTGTCTTTGAGATGAAGAATACTTACCTCTTGTTCATCATCTGATTCTCCAATGGCCATTAGTGCTTGCTCCTCCTCAGCTTCATCTTCTGAGTCTTCATCTGAAGTTTCTCCCCAAGCAGCAACCATAGCCTTGGTTGAACCTTTGTTTCTCTTTGGTTGAACCTTTGTTTCTCTTTGGTTGAACCTGTTCCTTCTTCCTGTTCCTTCGTTCAGCTCTTTCTTTCTTCCACTCAAATTCCCATTGAGGGCAGTTTTTTATCATATGGTCAGTCTTACCACACTTATAGCATCCCTCATTGGTCTGTTTCTCCGGAGCTCTTGATTTGTTGAAGTTTGTACCTCTTGAAGAACCCTTTCCTCTCATCAGGTACTTCTTGAAATCCCTAGTGATCATAGTCACTTCATCATCTTCCAAATCTGCACCTTCAGCAATTCTGAGAGCTAAGCTTCTCTCCTTTTTGGGGTATCCATCTTCATGGTTTGTCTCCTCATTTCATAGGCAGTTAAATTTCCAATTAGTTCATCCAGTCTGAGAGTAGCAATGTTCTTGGATTCCTGAATGGCAGTGATTTTGCTTTCCCATGTGACTGGCAGAACTCTTGTCAGAATCTTCTCAACCTTGTCTTCCTCCAGGATAATCCTTCCAAGAGATTAAAAGATACCACATTGAGAAAATGAAATCCAAATTCAGTTTGTATTGAACCATTAGATCCCTATCGAAGTTACAGAGCCATAGGAAAAAGAATCATCGAATTTGGACATCGTATGAGGAAGTTATGCTCATTTTCATGTCGGGAAAAATTACTGGTTTCTGGTGTGGTCGCAAAGGCGAACTTTTTCATCGCAATTGCAATGCCCAGTTCGCAAAAGTGGATTTTTTGTCGCAAATGCGACTTTTTCCAGCCTTGACTTGTTTGCAAATTGCGAACCCGGGATCGCAAATGCGACATCTGAGGCCTGTTAAGTGAGATTTTTTACGGCTTCACCCATTTTTCAATTTTCTCAAACCCTAAACCTCCATAGGCGATTTTCAAAAGACCCAAACTTCACCAAATCATTGGGTAAGTGTCTCTAATCAATTTCTAACTATATTATGTGATTATATCTTAGATTTAACATCAAATTCATGAGAATGTAAAGGAAAATTTGGGGAAAATTGTGAAATCTTTCAAAAATGTAAAATGATGATGTGAATGACCAAATGGTATCGGAATTAGATAATTTTTATATGGGTGAACTCGTAGCAGAATGGGTGTTCGGTTTTTGTAAATTTTATCGGGTTCCTAGGTGCGGGCCCGGGGAGTTGACTTTTGTTGACGTTTTGCAAATTGTATAAAAATCATAGTTTTGTCAATTGAAATTGTTTTCTCTTGCATTGTTTGATGTATTCATGTCGTTTTTTGGCTAGATTGAGCCGAGCTTTGATGAGTTGGTAAAGGAAATGCTAAATTGAGTATTGAATTGGCCGGATTGAGGTAAGTATCTTGCCTAACCTTGTGTGGGGGACTTCCCCTTAGGATTTGAGTTTTCTATGTTAATTGTAGTCCGTGCATGAGAGGTGACGAGTGTGTGCTCGGACTTATTTGTGGGAAATTTTCCTTTAGGGTTCTTAGGTCCTTATGTCCATTATGTGGGAAGTATTCCGTTATGATCGAGTTTCCTACTTTCTTAAATTACCCTTATATGCTCCATGTGATGTTGTTAGCATTCCTCTAACTCTACTTGTTACTTGACCCTTATTTGCCTTAATTGAAGTGAGTGCCTTCCTTATTGTTTGATACTTCTTGACTATGAGTTCCTCTGTGACTTCGTGCAAATATTTTGTATGTCCAATTGTTGTGGTTACCGTGTAGTTATCACGTGCTATTTATGACTTGTTATTTTGTTAAGATTATTGTGCTTCTTGGTCTTTCCGTGATCCTTATTATGTACTATTTATGCTTAAATTGACGATCATTCATGTTGAACAAGTCATATGATATTCTCTTGGTAATTGACCATTGTTGAGTATTGACTCAAGTTAAGATCAATATTTTGAAGCTAACTGTTGAATCAAGATTGGTTATTGTTGATTCCCTTGTCGGGATGTTATTGTTTCTATTGTTGATTCCCTTGCCGGGATGTTGTTGTTTTTATTATTATTGATTCCCTTGCCGGGATGTTATTGTTTCTGTTGTTTGGGTGAGGAAGAGTGTAAAGCACGAAGGGTGATGCCGTACATGAGATTGTGAGTGAGTGTTAATGCACGAAGGGTGATTCCGTGCCGATATTGTGAGTGTTAATGCACGAAGGGTGATGTCGTGCCGATATTATGATTGTTACTGCACGAAGAGTGATGTCGTGCCATATTCTGTGAGTAAAAGCACGAAGGATGATGTCGTGCCACATTATTGAGAGTAAAAGGATGAAGGGTGATGCCGTGCCATGATTATGAGAGAGTAAAAGCACGAAGGGTGATGTCGTGCCGTTTCTGTTGATTTCTATGGTGAGGACGAGAGTAAAAGCACGAAGGGTGATGTCGTGCGCTTGTTACTGTTTTACTATTTCTGTTGGTCCCAAAGTTGATAATTACCTTGCTTCTCTACTTATTTACTGTCAGTATTTGAGGTTCCCCTCAATATTTTGCTCCCATCCCGTTGAGTTATTAGTAATATCGTGAATTAAAATAAAGGAATTTATACTACGTTGCCTTGCATGATCTCTTTTTAATTTGAACTCGCCGTAATTGTATATATATATANTCTGTGATTATTTTGTCTCCGTTGTATTTGTTGTTGTCAATTCAAGTGTTTTAACTATTTAGATTCCTTTACTGATGTGATCCTTTGTGTTGGAATCCATAATGTTTACAATACCTCTCCATATTATATATATATATTTCAATACTTCAAATTTCAAAAATTGTTACCTTTATTATTCATTTGGTTTCTCAATTAAATCTCCTTAAACTGTCTGAGATGTATTTTACTTAAAAAGGGATTTCTACTAAGTCGTAATTTATTAAATCTCATGTTAAAGATAATACTTTATTCGATGTTGCATTTTATTTGAAAAAGGTACTTTCTTTACTCAAATGATTTCTAAAATTAACTTCATCTTTTCTCACTTTTTTTCCTAATTAATTTAGAAATTGTAATTTACTTTATGTTATGTAAATGAGAATGTTGTTGTGAAAAGTGAGATGGAACAATATGTGGGCACAAGATGCCATGTGTGCTGAAGGTTCAGAAGTTATGATTATGATATGAGAAACCAAGGATTGAGTTGGTCGGGATTGTGTATAGACATGATGTGAATTGATTGAGTTAACATTGCCTTCTTTATTTGAATACATTCCTACTTGTCTGTGTCCCTGTTACGTTAATGTTGATTTACTTGGTTATCTGATTTACCTGATTATCATTTGTTACTATCCGTGCTCTCCCTTTGTTGTCTCAACTGTTGTATTTTGATTTCTCTCTGCTATTGATATTACTTTGTTACCCTTGTCCTGATATTTTATTATCATATCCTATTCATTTCATTTGACCAGTAGGTGTCTTAATTGTTCCTCATCACTACCCGACCGAGGTTAGTCTTGATACTTATTGGGCACCGCCGTGGTGTGCTCATACTACACATATGTATATTTTTTATGTACAGATTATGTCACGACCCGGATTTCCCACCATCAGGATTCGTGATGGCGCCTACTGTCGGAGCTAGGCAAGCCAAGCATTTAAACATTTTCTGATAACAACCCAACAACAATAATAATAACGAGTCATTTAAATAAAAGTGGAAGTCTTTAAAACATGGATAACTGAAAACCCAAAATGCGGAAGTCTAATATTTTTCTACCCAAGACTGATGTCGCTATCTCACGAACTACTAAAGAGTGCTACAAACAAGTCTGAATAGAAAATACATAAATGTCTGTCTCGGTACAATGAAAACAAACTGAAAACATGGAAAGGGATTTTGGCCTGCGGACGCCAGCTAGGCTACCTCGCAAGTCCCTGGACCGGAGTCAGCTCCCAATCAATATCCTACTGCTGTGGTCCCAAAACTGCTCCGGTACCGTGATCTGTGCAAAAGAGCACAGAAGTGTAGCATCAGCACAACCGACCCCATGTGCTGGTAAGTGCCTGGCCTAACCCCGGCGAAGTAGTGACGAGGCTAGACAGGACTACCAATTCAACCTGTGCATATATATATATATATATATATATATATATATATATATATATATATATATATATATATATATATATATATATATATATATATGCAATAAAAGGAAAGAATACGAAAATTAAACAGTTAAGAGGGAGGGAAGCATACTATGGGGGAGTACAGTCCGGATATAAAGTCAACAATTTAAGCAAGAAACAGGGCAATAGCAATAACTAATGAGAGCAGGAAAATCAACAGTTGCACGGCATCAACCTTTGTGCTTTTACTCTCATTCTCACCAAAAGCAATCGAATAAAGTGCACGGCATCACCCTTCGTGCTTTCCCTCACATAACTCTCATATCGTGGCACAGAATGATCCTTCGTGCAGTTATAATCAAATCAGAGCACGGAATGTCCCTTCGTGCATAAATTATCAAAACATGGCACGGAATGACCCTTCGTGCAAATATAATCAAAACATGGCACGGAATGACCCTTCGTGCATTAACACTCTTCCTCACCCAAATAGTGATCACAACCAAACGGGGCGAGGGGATAAACAAATAGTATGAAATGTCCCGGCAAGGGAAATACACAATTAAACAGCTAAATCCCGGCAAGGGAGCAACAACAATAACTCTCACGTCCCGGCAAGGGAGATAATCAATATACTCAAACCATCCCGGCAAGGGATTAATCGGATCTCTTTCTATTTCTTTCATTTCTTACTCAATAGCCTTTTTATCATTCGAGCCAACGCTCCAAAGGATTTACAATTCATGATTAGTCCTCACACTCTTGACGTTACATAGAATTCATCAATTAACATGGAAGAGCCATAACCATATCAGGATAAGTACATACAAGGACTCACGGTCATGCTAGACACCGGTGTATAGATACTCGTCACCATGCCTATACACCGTACTCGATCATTTAGCAATTAGAAAATAATAACACTCTAATCCTATTCCCTCAAGCCAAAGTTAGATCAAACACTTACCTCGAATGCTCCAAACTCAACTCAATCCTATAGTATAACTCTCTGTTTTAAAAGGCAGAATTGGGACTCGCCCGGGGCTCGCCCTGGGGCGGAGCACTCGTAAAACGCCCCTGGGCTTATGTGTGGGGCTTAGTTCCGTGAGACTTACGCCTCGGCCACCGGGGCTTACGCCCCGGACACGCCCAACGCCCAGGGTACTGGGCTCGCCTAATAGAATTTTATGCAATTGTATGTAACTAACCTTGTAAATCCTCAAATTTTCTTAACAAATCGTTGACTATTCAAAATTACTTCTTTCTTAATCATAAATCATTAAGTTGAGAGTATTTTATGTCATAATTAAAATAAAAATTATTGCATGTTATCCGCTAAGACTGCTGTGATAGTAAATTTTAAATAAATCTTTCATTTCCAAAGTATTTATTTATTAGCTTTTGTTATGTCTTCATTATATAATAGTCCATAATTTTTTTTATAATTACTTTTTTAAATATTATTTTTTTCACGTTTACGAGATACAATACTTATTAATTTAATATCTCAGTATTAGCTAGTAGCTATTTACAAATAATTAGTTATCATGATAATGTATGATGAATTATGTGTCAGTTTATTAACTTGTTGAAACTTAAAAATAGATGATGCTAGAGAATCATATTTAAATTGTGAATTATGTTTTTATATAAATTCTCTTTCGAATAGAAAGCATATTAAATAAAAGTAGTATTTTAAGTAAAATATCAAATTATTATATTGAAATTCTTTCAAGATTTATTACTCCTTAAGAGATACATATAAGATTTCATATCGGATACATTACTTTTGATGTTTGAGTTGTAACGACGTTGCAACTAATTTGTATATTATGATATATGTCATACTTTTCGTATTATTCATAGTCGAATTATAATTTGTAAATATTTTAAATAGATTATTTGTTATAATTTTGTGATTTTGATGTAAATTTTGTAATTATTTTTTATTTTATACTATCTTAAAATTCTTGAAATTAGTAAAATTTACAGATCCATGGGAAAATTATTTTTTATTTTATACTATCTTAAAATTCTTGAAATTAGTAAAATTTACAGATCCATGGGACTTACGCCCCATGTCTCAGGGCTTACGCCTCGCCTCGTCAGAGGTAAAACGCCTCGCGCCCCCGAATCTAGTCACAAATTACTTGAATGTATCAACAAATGCTAATTGAATCAATTTGAATGCATAAAAATGAATTTCCCAAAGTTTTACTCAAAAATTCCCAAAATGTCCCCGGGCCCACGTGGTCAAAACCCGAGGTTCGGACCAAAACCCGGTTACCCGTTCCCCCACGAGTTCATATCTATGATTTGTTTTGAAATCGGACCTCAAATGGAGGTCCAAATCCCCAAATTTAAGAAAACCTAGGTTCTACCCCAAAATCCCCATGTTCACCCATGAAAAACCTTGATTTTACGATGAAAACATGATAAATGATGTTAAAGATTGAAGAAATTGAGTAAAAATTGACTTACAAATGATTTGGAGAAGAAAGTTTTCTTGGAAAATCGCTTATGGAGTGTTTGAGTTGAAAGAATGAAGAAATGAGGTGAAAATTCGTCTAAGTATGAAAAATTGCAGGCCTCAGATATGGGAAATGCGAACATGGGTTTGCAATTGCGAACCCAGCAGACCTGGGAAATGCGAGAAAACAGTTCGCATTTGCAAACACTGAACAGTCCAGGGGTTTTCGCATTTGCGACCAAATGCGTCGCATTTGCGACCAAACCCAGTCCGCATTTGCGATTGAACCCTTCGCATTTGCGAAGGCTGGGCTCATGGGCAGGCATCGCATTTGCGATGAATTACTTCGCATTTGCGAAGATTGCTGCCCAGGTGAAGGATCACATTTGCGATGGGAAGCTCGCAATTGCGAGTTCGCTTTTGCGAAGGCTGGCTTCGCAATTGCGAAGCCTGCAGAACTGAAGGATACCAGATTTTTCAAAGGCTCAAAATGCAACTCGACACCTATCCAAAACTCAGCCGAGCCCTCGAGGCTCCAAACCAAATGTGTACACAACCTCAAAAACATCCTACGGACTTACTTGTGCGATCAAATCGCCAAAATAACATCATATACATAGAATCAAGCCTCAAATCACATGATTTCTTCCAACGTTTCATAAAACACCAATTTTCTATTTTTAAGTCTGAAATACGTCAAATGACGTCCGATTTCGATCAAATTTCACAAAAAGCGCTTAAACCATATATAAGACTTGTACCGGGCATCGGAACCAAAATACGAGCCCGATACCACAGTCTTTTAATCAATTTTCATTTCCATTTTCCTTAATAATTTCAGAAAAACAATTTCACAGAAAAATTCTTTTCTCGGGCTTGGGACTTCGGTTTTCAATTCCGGGCATACGCCTGAGTCCCAAATTTTTCTACGGACCCTCCGGGGCCATCAAATCACGGATCCGGGTCCGTTTACCAAAAATGTTGACCAAAGTCAACTTTAATCATTTTAAAGCTACATTTTGAATTTTTTCACAGAATTTAACATATAATCTTTTTGGCTACGTGCTCGGACTACGCACGCAAATCGAGGCAAGTAAAAATGAGGTTTTTCAAGGCCTCGGAAGTGCGGAATGAAAGAGAAAACAGGTGATGACCTTTGGGTCGTCACAGATTCAGGTATTGATCGATAGTAGCTGTGCGGATCATCGCGGTGGAGACTCAAGGTAACCTGCTGCTACGTTCGCAGGCCTCGGAGTCACCTTCGTTTATTATTTACGTTCCATTGATTCCATCTTGTTCTGGAACAGTGTTGTAATTATTTTGTATAACTACTCTTATAAAGGCTTGTGACTTATACCACCGGTTTTGAGAATTATGATTTATTTAGAGTTATTTAATTTGAAGTTAGTAAATGTTAATGTTATTTCAGTTAATGTTAGGCTTACCTAGTTTAGAGACTAAGTGCCATCACGACTCCTTCAGATGGATTTTGGGTCGTGACAAGTTGGTATCAGAGCTCTAGGTTCATAGGTGCTACGAGTCATAAGCAGGTTTAGTAGAGTCTTGCGGATCGGTACGGAGACGTCTGTACTTATCTTCGAGAGGCTATAGAACTGTTAGGAAATTCTACTTCTTTCATTCCTTATCGTGCGATATTGATTCAGCTCGAAGTGTATAACTTACGTTCCTTTACATCCACTCATGTATAATATTACGCTCTCAGTGTCCGCTATGCGCCAGTGGTTCGTGATGCTACAGACGGGCCATGAAGGAGTCATGGATGCTCAAGCATTGTATCAACGAGTCGTCTAGACTTAAGATACAACGGTATTGAGAGGCTATTCAGTTGTTCATATGGAGGCGCAGCGGTTCCCGATATCTGATTGACGAGTGCGAGCTTGGAAAGGTTTAATTGGTTGACTAGTCATCGCGATTGTGGCAAGATCACGAGGTGGGTGTTGATTGGGAATAGTTGGTGGTATTGGAGTACCTTGTGATTTGTGTTATACGAGCTGTGAAGGTTAGTTTTGAGGATTACCAGACGTTGTTTTCTATGGCTTTGCGCCAAGAGGAGGAGTCCAATTGCGGCATTCAAATTGTAGAGTCAGATTTATATCAGCTTTGGCCTGAGGTACGTGTATATCTGGTATTGGTGGGTTCCCAGATTTTGTGTATGACCAAGGTCTGAGACCTTGCACGGGATAATGTTGGGGCTTATGGTGTTTCTGTGTCATTAATGAATCTACATTTCAGCATCAAGGGGAGTTGGAGGAACAACTTCAGATTAACAAAAGGTCTATTCAGTATGGGCGTCGTGGTTGCGGCAAGACAGGGTGCTTCAGAGAAAATGCGGTGGTTCATCAGCTTCTGGGCTACATGGTTCATGCTAGGGCCATCAGTATGTGGGGCTTTGATGGGAATCATTGCATATCGACTATCAAAAGAATTGAGCCAGTTTAGTAGTGTTGTGTCAGCATAGCAGTGGAAGTAAATGGTCCTTTTGAATGGGAATTCTCTACTGGCATTCGTGGCAGCACTCTTGGATTGGACGGTTTGTGTGACTTGGTTGAGTTGGGGAGGTGCAGTCTTGATGGCTTAGTTGCGTGCGGGAGGATCTCGGGGAGTTCTCGATGGTTTGGGCAACGACTTGAGCCGGTTGGCTACTATGAGCATAAGGAATATATTGTACATTGTGGATTTCTCCTGAATAGGTATCAACAATTAATAGGGTGTTGGCTTTGTTGGCTATCATATGTGAAGTGTGTGCACTTTTGGAAAGGACCTTGAGTTTTGGTTTGCAGTGCGCGGCTGGTAGCATGGTGATTAATGGGTTTTGAGGGTTTCGAGGTTCATGTTTTGATACGTGGCAAGAAACCCTATATGGGTGCTTCAGTAGAATAATAGGGTGTGAGTGATATACCAGCCATTTGATTTGCGTAGTTGAGTTGGGTATGGAAATTTTGGTATTCCAGAGGTTTGGGGCTAGATGCCTTCATATGTGGACTAATTCCTGCTTGCAGACTTTGAAGAAATGTTGAGAATGGGATAATTAATAGCATACAATGCTGATAAGTTGTTGTGGATCTTTTGAAGCATATTTATCTAGTTGGGAAGAATCAGGATTTGGTTGAGACTATTTGAAAGCTCAATGAGAATATGTGTTTTGTATCAGGTCAAGTTTGTGTGCTCCTGTGAGATTGTCATTTTGGTTATGTTCTCAGGCAGAATGGACATTATTTGTGCCTCTGGCCTATGTTATGTGCTGCTCTCTTATGTTGTGGTGAGCTATGAGGTTGTACGATTATTCCCCATGCATGTTGTAATTCTGTTCAGGCCTTATGGCGATGCAGGTGAGATAGCCCTCGTGATGTTGATTTTCTCATTGCACATTATATGTGCTTGATTCTATCCTATTTTATTACTTATATTCATTGTTCCCACAGTTTTAGTTGTGCACTCTGATGTGCTTGATATCAGTATTCATGTAATCAGTGAACCTGAGCATTTTGGCTCGATGAGCATTTGGGAGTGGACTGCACGCCGCAGCAGATGTTATGTGGGATTGTACTTGATATCAGTATTCATATGTGCAGTGAACCTAAGCATTTTGGACGTGGCGGTTGTGACTGGCTCGGGCCAGGTCTGCTGGACTGACCATTGAAAGCACCCCGTGCAGGAGGCACACTGAATACTAGAGGTGCATAATAAGGCTCCTGAGAGCTAGAAGGAGCTGGAATACCATTGGCTGCTGGAAGGTCTGAATGAACGGGGCGACTCATATAACCCCTACCATGACGAACTGTAGCTAGGGAACGGTACAAGAATAATGGCCCGACTCTCGAGATCTCTTGGCCTCTCTCTCCTCTCTATCCCGAGCATGCATGCCCTCTACTCTCCTAGCAATACTCACCACATGCTGATAAGAGATATCCATCTCCAACTCCCAGGCCATGCTAGATCTGATGCTGGGAATAAGCCCCTCAATAAACCGGCGAACTCTCTCACGGACTGTGGAAACCAAGGCCGGTGCATTCCTAGCCAAGTAAGTGAAACGAACAGCATACTCCGAAATAGTCATAGTACCCAGGCGCAAATGCTCAAACTCTGGGCGCCATGCGTCCCTGAGACTATGAGGAACATACTCCCTCAAGAACATATCTGAAAACTTGGTCCATGTAAGGGAAGCTATCTCAGTTGGACTGTCCAACTCAAAAGTACACCACCACTGATAGGGTGTTCCTCAAAGCTGGAAGGCAGTGAAAGAAACCCCACTCGATCCTGATATACATATAGTGCGAAAGATACGGTAGCAATCCTCCAGAAATCCTAGAGCATCATCTGATACTAGACCACTGAATGTAGGAGGCTTGCACTTCTTGAACCTCTCAAGCCTCCGCTGCTCATCCTCTGAAGTTGATGCCCTGTCCTCAAGCTGAACCTAAGCTATAAGCGATACCGGTATAACCTCTAGGATCTGATTAACCTAGACCCGCTGCTCTGGGGTGCGGGCGGCGGGAGTCTATGCTCCTCCCCCGGCCTGAGATGTGGCTGCAGCAAGGGGAATCAACCCTACCTGAGCTAGAGTGGTGTACATGCTCATGAACCGTGTAAGGGTCTCCTGGAGAGCTGGAGTAGTAGTAGCAGTAGGCGTATCAGGTGCCTGGGCTCCGGCTGGAGCTGCTGGTGGCTCCTCTGTGGCAGCTCGCGTAGGTGCTCTGGCTGCACCATTTTCGCATCCTTGGCCTCTACCCCGGCCCCGGCCTCCGACTGCTCTAGCAGGGGGCGGGTGCCTGGTCTTCTCCGGTAGCACGTGTCCTCACCATCTATGAGAGAATAAAAGACAGAGGTTTAGAATTTTTATATCAAAATCTCGCACGACAAGGAAATCAAATAAAGTAGAATTTTCCTATCAATTACATAGCCTCTCATAGATAAGTACAGACGTCTCCGTACCAATCCGCAAGACTCTAATAAACCGACTTGTGATTCATGACTTCTATGAACCTAGAGCTCTGATACTAACTTGTCACGACCCAAGTTCTCCCTCCGTGAATTGTCGTGACGTCACCTAGTCTCTACGACTAGGTAAGCCTAACAAATTGAGGAAAAAGGAAATGAAATACGAAACTAGCAAGTTGCGGGTAAAACATAATAAAAGAGTTTAAAATGCCGCTAGTCATATACAATACACACTCTCAAAACGGAATTAAAACTCCCAAAACCCGGAATCTCATGAAATCACAAGCTAGAGAAAACTACATAATGTTCTAACTCTAGTATGTCTAATAAAAAGTAAATACAGGTAGTCTAAGGCTAAAGGGTACAAAAGAGAGAGACTTCTAGGTCTGCGGACGCGGCAGATATACCTCGAAGTCTTTGATATCGCCCGCCTCACTGATAGAACGGCTGAGCAGAAGAACCTAGATCTGCACACGAAAACATGTGCAGGATAGGGCATGAATACACCACAGCGGTACCCAGTAAGTGCCAAGCCTAACCTCGGTCGAGTACAGAGAAGGAAGATCAGGGCCCTACTGGTTATATATATATATATATATACATAGAAGATAAAGCAGTACGAAATGTGACAATATAATTAAGATACTAACAGTCGATAAATAATAAAGTCACAGAAAGAATCAACTCGGAACATAGAGACAGCAACAGGGATCTCCCAGGATATCGTTCCGTAGTCCCAAACGTAAATGTTCAGAGGATCCCCAGGGATATCGTCCCATAGTCCAATCATAAATATATAGGGGAATTTCCTGGAATACCGATCAGTAGTCCCAAAGTAAATATCCAGTACATGGGGAATCTCCCGGGATGTCGTCATGTAGTCCCAAATATAAATATACACGGGCATATCTCGGAATACCGATCCGTAGTCCCAAAGTAAACATGCGAGGGGATCTCTCGAGATATCGTCCCGTAGTCCCAAAGTAAACACACAACCGTCTCAAGAAAGAATCTACAGTTCTATCCATGTTCGTACCACGAAAAGCAGATATTTCTATTCTAAACATGCTGCACAGAATTCAAGTAAACAGTTTAAGTAGATAGAACAGTTAAGTCATTTAAGCATGCTTTCCTAAGCTAAACAGTAGGCTTTAAATTACATGTAGTGTTCAACAAAAAGGAAACACAAATATTTACGTAATAAAAATGGGGAAGGCACTCATATAACAACAATACCAAATCCAAAGAGGAGTTCCCCCACACAAGGTTTGACAAACCACTTACCTCGAACCAGCTCAAAATCAATCTGATATCACACTTGCCATGAGTATCCAACTCTAAGCGGCCCAAATCTAATCAAATAAATTTCATAATGTAAATATAACTTTAAGTAACTAATTAACTAATTAATTCGAAACTAAAACGCGAAATTAAAAAAAACTCCCCAAAAAGTCCATGGACCCACGCCTCAGAATCGGGTAAAATTTACAAATTTTGAACACCCGATCACTCACGAGCACACTCGAACCAAAATCATCAAAATTCGACGTCAAAATCCCACTCAAAACTCGGCTTTTCAATTGGGGAATTTTTCTCCCACTTTCAAACTTTTAACCTCAAATTCCTTAATTATAAGAGCAAAACAACAATAGATTATAGTATTATATGATCAAAATCAAGTTAGAATTCATTACCCAATGATTCTCCTTTAAAATCACTCGAAAAATCGTCTCCCATCGAGCTCCAAATCCATTCTTGTGTTACGAAATCTCAAACCCTCAAATTTTCTATATCTGCCCAGCGATGCCCGCATCTGCGCTCCCAGGACCGCACCTGCGATCCTGCTTCTGCGGCCAGGACTCCGCATTTGCAGATTTTCATTAAAGTCCCAAGCACCGCACTTGCACTCAAATATTCGCAGATGCGGTCCGCTTTTGCGGTTCATAAGTCGATCTGCGACCACTGGTCTTTATGCCCCAGACCTCACTGGCGACCTATTTCCTCAATTTTGCGGGAATCACCGCAGGTGCAAAAATACCAGAAGCAGCAAACTTCAGAATTGGTCTAAGTCCAACTTCACTTCCGTCAAGCATCCAAAGCTCACCCGAGGCCCCCGGGACCTCAACCAAACATACCAACCAATCCTAAAACATCATACGGACTCAGTCCAACTCTCAAATCACATAAAGCAATGCTAAAACCACGAATCACCCTCCAATCCAAGCCTAGTGAACTTGAAATCTCAAGAATTCTACAACCTATGCCGATAAGTCACATTCAACACTACACAACTTTTCCAACTTTCGGAATCGGATTCCGACCCCCGATATCAAAATCTCACTAATGATCCGGAAACTTCAAAAATTCAACTTTCGGCATTTCAAGCATAAATAAGCTACAGACCTCCAAAACAGAATCTGAACATGCCTCTAAGCCCGAAATCACTCAACGGAGCTAACAGAATTGACGGAATTCCATTCCGATGTCGTCTTCATGCTGCTCCGACTACGGTCCAATTTCTAAAGCTTAAGCTCTCAATCAGGGACTAAGTGTCCCAAAACTCCCCGAAACTCAAAAACGTATCTTCCCGGCAAGCCACAATAGCAGAACTAACCACGGCGAAAGCAGTTAATATGGGATCGGGGCATAAATTCTCAAAACGACCGGCTGGGTCGTTATATTATATTTGTTTTTCTTTCTTTTGCTCTTAGTCCACACATAAATTACACTTTCAAGAAAAATTTATATATATATGTAATATAAAGAAAAACACATTTAGATCGGGATAAACATCTGTAGCCAAAAAAAATGGAGTCCTTGAAATTCCGACGACCACCATTTTATGCCGCCGGTGACCAAAACAAAAAGAAAGAGAATGAAATAACAAAAAAATAAGAATAATAAGAAATAAGAAAAAAGAATAAGAAATAGAAGAAACAATAAAAAAAAGTACTAAATATACATGTGGCAACGCGTGTGTTGATACCCAATTTTTTCCTACATATTTTTTACACTCAAAATATTCTTAAAGTAGCATGTACATGCATATAAAGCATGCCCAAAAGTTTGGTATTTTTTCCTTTATTTTTAAAGCTTTTTAAATCAATTTATTGTCTATTTTAATACTACAAAATTCAATAATTATCCCAAACTAGCATTTTTTTGGTGAATAATTTATTTCATACTCATATTTACACAAGGACATAATTAAGGTGATTTTTTTGCATATTTTAACACATTTTTCTGGTATTTTTAAAGCTAAATTGCGTATAATTGCAATTATAGCCTATTTTACAATTAACATCATTTTGTAATTATAAAATCACTTTTGGTATTTTTACATTAATATTTACATGTTATTTATTGGTCCAGTACCTTTAATTTACTTTCAAATCATTTTTTACTATTTTTATAAAAATAATAAAAGGGAAAATTGGCTATTTAACAAACATCCCTTATTATTTCAATTCTAGCCAAATTGGCCACACCCCTATCAGATTCTAAATGGCCCAATACCCCATTTAAACCAACCTGGCCCAATCCCTAAAATTAACTCGGTCCAATCTTTCTTTAATCTGAGTCGTTGATCAAATGAGATCAACGGCCCATATTTAATTCCCTTAATTAAATTCAATTACCCCCTCCCCCCAAACCCCTCATTTCCACGAGACGGACTCTCTCTCTCTATACCGTCTCTCCCTCTCCCTTCTCTCTAGAACCTTCTGGTTCTTTCTTCTCCGATGATCTCCATCACCTCTTCGGCCACCTCCAATCTCACCCCCATTCGACCATCAACCGCCATGAAACCCTAGCTCATCGATTCCCTCTATTTTGAGACCCCAGAAACCCCCACCATGCGAATCAATCCCTAAAAGTTCCGCCTGGTTTGTTTCCGGCCATCTCCTTTCAACCCGAAGGCCCCGATGGGCCTCTCGTCGTCCGGTTCAACACCTTTAGGACCTTCAAGGTTTATGGACCATGGTGATTTAAACCTGGAGTTCCTGGTTTTGCTATTTGTGAGTTCTCCTATGTGATTTCAGGCGAAATCACACCCTATATGTCACGATCTATAAAGTTTCGACAGGTTTTCTCCACTTCTATTAGTGTTTTCCCTTTTTTGAAACCCTAACTCTCTCCTGAATCTCTCAAAAGCAGTGTTATTTCATGTTATTTTCATGTTTTCCTCTATGTTCTGCTTATTCTCGAGTTTATTCTGAAAGATCCTTTACTTTGAACCATTCTTTTCACTTTCTTTGAAAATTAGGTTTTCTTGGATTTTCTTTTATGCATGCTTCGATTGATTTTTCTTTATGATTAAAACTTTTTCTTTGTTTATTCTGAGCGATTTCTATGCTCTTACTGTTTTTTAGTTTGACTCTGCTAAAAACCCTAATTTCTAGAAAAGGTTCCTTCATTTGATTATGTGTGTTAGCATGCTCCGATTATATGTGTTAGCCTAATTTCCTTTGCCTTTTCTCTATGTGTTAGCATGTTTCTTCGTTCGATTGTGCGTATTAGCCTGATTTTCCTCACTTTGTTTCTGTCTGCTAGCCTATTTGCTTGATTCTTGTTAATGTTTCATGCTTCGAATATGTCCTGCTTTCACTATCTCTGAGTGGTTGTGTTTGTTCATCTCTTGTCCCTTCCTGGCTAATTTTTTTTGTTACTCTTGTGCTTTCACCTCTATTTATATGTGGAGAATGCAGAATCATGAATTCACGTGATTGATTCTGATTTTCCTTGATTGATTGGTAAACTTAAAATTTTCTTTTAAACCCTAACATTCTACTCGCCCGTTTGAATTAATTGATTTTTGTTACCTTATTTGTTATAGTACTCTGTTCTTTTAAGCCTTTCCTTAATTAGAATTTTTCTGAATTTGGTCTTAATTGGCTACTATGTGCAATACTGAATCTCGATTCCTTCCTTATTTTATCTTACACTGATTTTTCTACTTGCCTTATATGGTGCTGAATCCTTTCGTTTGATTTTGATTCCCTCAATTAATGGGAACACTCCCTTGATTCTTTAATTAATTGACTCTGAGTTCTTCCATTAACATATTTCTGTGATGTTTACCTTATTTTACAACCAACTTTCAACTATAAATACACGACAGTCTTCTGACTTGACCAGGGAATTTTTTCAAAATCTTCATTCTCTCTTGCTCTTTGCTCTATTGTTATTCTCTGCTCCTGCTTATTATTAGCCGGCTGAAAGCCTAGGCTAGTATAGTGTTACTACTTTGTCTTCGCATCCTGCTCTTGCTCTTTTACTGGTATGCCCTGATTAATTTTCAATGTCTCACACCAATGTGTTTATTTTTGTTTCAGTTCATTATCTTTGTGATTTTCTTCTACTTATGCTTCTCCTGCTCAATGTGTAATTGATTCTTTGCTTTATATTTCACCCTCTCTTCTGATTTACATGACTTTGTCTACTCCTAACTTTACTTGCTATGCCTATGTCCTGTTGTTACACATTAACATGCCTAAACTTTACTGCTTCCCAGTTCCCCTGAACCCCCTGATTCTGTGTAGTCCTGTTCATTAAACCTATATCCCCTTTGGCATTATGTGATCTATCTGTCCCCCTTTCCCCATGATCCTTGTATGCAATCATGCAATGTTGAACTATTGTTCTGCTGTTTTCTTTTTAAAGCAAACCCCCCCTTATTTTCGAAAACTCTTCTTCCTGCACTTCACACTACTCTTAGAGAATAGGTTCTGCCCCTTCGTGTGAGCATTGCTTTGAGTACCTCTGAGTACTCACTGAACTTTGACACACAAGGCTGGTATTCCACACTGCACCTGTCCTGCATTCTTCTAAAATGTCTAGGTGCTGGTATTGGCCAGGGACCCAATGGGGCCCTAGGGAGCTTTGCCGCACCTAGACCGTGGCAGAGGCTATGAACTCGAAGGGGTTGAGGTTGGAAGACTGGGCCTGTTTGAAGGCTCCCTATAGAATAACTTCTTCTTTTTTGTTCTTATTTACTGTAATTCAGATGATACTGGTTTGTAATAATTTGTAAACAAACTATTGGGGGTGAATAGTGAATATGGGGGAGGGTTATGCATGCTTAGTATAATAATGGGTAGGAAACATGCTTGTAGGATTTTATTTACTTATCTGCGCAATAGATAACCTGTATAGGTCATGCATCTCATTCATTATTGATCCTGCTTTAGGTTCTTTACTTTCAGCCTGTCATTACACTCACCTTGTAACCACGATCAGTTAATAACCAGCAAATAATTAGCAACAAGCCAAATAACTTGCAGTAGTTAATTCACGTTTAATAACTTTGTTGAAATATGGCTAAGTGGTTCGAAATGTTTTCTGCGAATATCTTATCACGCGTATCTTTATAAATCAGAATCAATATGTATGTTCATTCTCCAAATAATCAGACAATGTGTAACGACGCCTAGGCAAATTTCAGGCCCGATATGTACTGATCAATTGTGTTTTATTTAGTTTAGGACCAACCAACCTCTTTAAATTTCGACTCTATTCTTATTTTGATTTTCTGAAGCTCACTCAGCTTTCTTTCTTTAAACAAAACTCTGCTGAAATTGATTTTGAAATGGTATGCCTACTCACTTTTATCGAGTTTCTGATTTTTATCACTAGGCTGAACTCTGCCCAGAATCGTGCTATTGCTGTTACTGCTTCATTTCTAAAACCAAGTTTTAACCGCTGTTAAAGTCCCTATCTTTTGAGACCTTAATTATGTTTAGGTCATGCTACTTATGTGTTTTGTTTGAGGAGGTATACATGGGCCTTTATATGTTTACATGCTTCCCCCCAACATGCAGTATGTGTTTTTGTATGTCGCCTTAGATTTTTATCCTTTGAAACCAATCAGCCTAATATCCTACCCTTTAGGATTAGTAGTCTCAATGCCTCCGGGACTGATAGGATCGGGACGGGTAATAGCATGAAATAAGAAAAGCGAGACCATTCCGCATTTAATACCTTGACGGGGTGGGAAAGGGTAGATATGGATATGATGACCGCGCGATAACACCACGTGTATAAACGGTTACCGGGTGTTGTGTGAAGTGATCTATATTATTTATAAACCTAGGACCCCTTCCCTCATTTGTTCATTTCATTTTTAGAATTTCAACTACTTTTTTTGCTAAACTTCAGCTTTTAAAATTGCTTGCAACAACTATATGAAAATTTCCTCTTTTATTCAAGATCTCAAAACTGCTTCCTCTATTAAATTTCAGTTTCTTTAATTTCCTTAATCTCTTGCAACTATTATGTGAACCCCCCCCCCCCTTTGTATTTGTAATGCTTGTTTGCCTATTTGTTATTTGCATTTAAAGTCACAATATAGCATGGTCGGGAACCACACTAGTGGATCTTGAGGGGTGCCTAACACCTTCCCCTCGAGATAATTTCTAGCCCTTACCCGAACTCTGGTTTTCCAACTCAAAACCCTTAGTGTCCTAATGCACTTAATCATTAGGTGGTGACTCTTCAATTCCAAAAATCCAAATCCCAAAGGGAATAGAGTTGTCCTCCCAAATATCGTAAACCCGATTTCGCGAGAAAAAGGGGGCGTCGACAGCATGGTGACTCTGCTGGGGATTTCTTTAGGCTTTTACCACTTCATGTTATGTGTGACTTTATTGCTCTTTATTGCTTTATTTAAATGTCTTTATTCGAAACTGACCGGGCTTTTTGTTTCTTTTTCTTTAATGTTTTCATTTACTACTTTCCTTCAATATCGTTGTAATTTCTTACTGCAATTATTGTAATCATTATGAACGTGAAAATACATGACAACTTGTTTCATTCTTGTAATTGCATATTCAACATCATATTCCACTCATGCCATACGAATACCATAACAACGCTTATAATGAGTTGTTGTGCTCTTTCGATATTGCCACCCCCTAAATTTGGCAAAGGCATATTTGCGGTAAAACCAGTCGATTAGCGGTGCAGTCGACGGTTCCGTGCCTTTCCCTCTTAAGTTGTCCGCTCAAGGGTACCGGTGTAATACCCCATAGAAACCTTATTCTATTTAACTGTGTATGCATCATTGTCAAACCTAGTCGAGTCAGTTATGTTGTCCATATAATGACTCTTTAAGATAGCCTTGTCCAGAGTCCACTTCTTGGAACCCAAACGGACACCACCATATTCTGTGCATTTATTTGGAGAACTAAATGCCATTTTGCTGATTATTGGTTTAAATAATCGAGTCCGGTGGGGGGTATGGTCTTAACCCTTTTGTTTTGCAGAAAATGGAGAACAAGGTCCCCGACTTCGGTATGGTCAGTATACCCTCACTCTTGCTGACCTGGTGGAGGAATCTCCCATCAAGTGACCAAATAAATGAATGGAAAGAGAGGGTCACCAAGGCTAGTGAGAAGCTGGAATATCTAGAATACAGTCTGCTGGAGTTGGAAGGAAAAGTGAGGAAAAGAGTCACTGATTGCCAGAACGCTGAGGGAAACGAAGGAGAACGCCTGGTAAAGGCATTTTTACTGGTGAACCTACGCGAGTTGGAAGATTTGATCAATGAGAGCATTCAACCTGGGGAAGGTCCTTCTGGGACCAAATAGATAGGAATTTGCCTTTCCTTTCAAAAATGTAATAAGGCCAATGGCCATTAGTGACATTTTATTTTCTGCAATTTTAGTGTCGTTTTGGGATTCGTCTTATTTTTATCAATGAAATGAGGAATTTAGCATTATAAGTTCTCCAAATCAACTTGTTGCTAGGCCTACCTCGGGCACAACGAGGCTCCCAAATTAGGACACGATTTATATTCTTACATTGTGTGTTTAAATATTGCAACATTTCTTCTCATAACCGTTACTAACTTGTTACCTTTTTGTTTTTACTTTTTGTTTTATTCCCCCTCCCCCAAAAGGTTAGTTCGTGCACTCTGGCATCATCATCCTACTCTACAAGATCTAAGGGCCCTCCACCTCCTCCTCCGAGTCCTATCAGAAACAAGAACAAAGCAAAAATGGAAGACTTGAACAACATCAGGAAGGAGAACTCAGTTGAAAGGGTAGAGGTTCCTCAGGGTATTCAGGTTTCCAAAGAAAATGCCGCTCAGCTCGAACAGAAGTTATTGAAATTTCAGGAAGAACTGGACCAAGTTCAGAACTTGGCAAACCTGTCATTTTCCCTCACTACCCCTGATGTCAATTTTCCCAATGCTCAAAATCCTATACCTCCGCAGAACATCCCAAAACTACAGAAATAACCCGCTCCCCATCAGAACTGCAACACATGTCACACTTCAAACAACACCCCGCTACTCATTCCCGAACCACTAAACACAAATGATCATCCCCACCACACCCCCATCTATGTGGACACCATACCACCATACACTAAACCTATTTCAAGCACATCGGAGTCTGATGACAAAGACTCTCTCATCAAGAACCTGGCCGCAAAACTCAAGAAACTGACTAGCCGAGTCCAGGGTGTTTAAGGAAACAAAGGTATTGAGGGGCTGAATTATGAGGACCTTTGCATTCAGCCAGACGTCGAACTTCCCCAGGGGTACAAATCTCCCAAGTTCAAGATGCTTGATGGCTCAGTGGATCCCACAGTCCATTTGAGGACATACTGTGATAAGCTGGTCGGTGTAGGAAGAGATGAAAAGATTCGCATGAAGCTCTTCATGAGAAGTTTGAAAGGTGATGCTCTATCTTGGTACATTAGCCAAGACCCCAAGAAGTGGACAAGCTGGGTAGGAATGGCGTCCGATTTCATGGACAGGTTCAGATTCAATACGGAGAATGCCCCAGATGTATTCTACATCCAGAATTTGAAGAAGAAACCTACAGAGACATTCCGCGAGTATGCTACTCATTCGAGATCAGAGGTTCCTAAGGTCAGACCGGCCTTAGAAGAAGAACAGATGAACAGGTTTTTCGTCCGAGCTCAGGACCCACAATATTACGAGAGGTTGATGCTGATTGAAGGCCAGAAATTTTCCGACATCATCAAACTAGGGGAAAGGATCGAGGAAGGCATTAAAAGTGGTATGGTCACTAATTTTGAGGCATTGCAGGCTACCAACAAGGCTCTACAGTCTGGTGGAATGTCCAAGAAAAAGGATGTGAGTGCCGTGATGGTTGCACAGAGAATTAAATCCCCAGTAAAATACCAAGCTTACCCAGTACCTCCTCTCACATATCAACCTATCCCTAATTACCAAGCACCTCCGCCCTCTTACCAAATGCCACCACTTACTTACCAATCATCTCCATCCCCCACATATCAACCTATCTCACCAAGATATTCCCAACCCGCACCCGTCTACCAAGCCTATAATGTTCAGCCCTCTCACTATCAATCACTTCCCACCCACCAAAACTTCCCTAGACCGCGCCCTAACTTCGACCGTAGACCTCCCAAGCAATACACCGCCATCGCCGAACCAATCGACCAGCTGTATGAAAGGCTCAAAGTCGCTGGTTACATCACCCCTATCCCTGCCATAACTCTAGAAAATCCTTCCCAATGGGTCAACCCGAACAAAACATGTGCATACCATTCCGGCATGAAGGGAAATACCATTGATGAGTGTCACTCTCTAAAGGATAAAATCCAAGCTTTAATTGACAACAAGATCATTGTGGCAAAGGAGCCTCCTCCTAATGTTCACAACAATCCTCTGCCTGACCACAAGGGTGGAGGCGTTCACATGATCGAGATAGAAGATGATTGGGATCCCAAAGGATCGATTGGATTGATCACTGAAGGTGACGAGCCAAAGAAACCGACAGTCACACTTAATCCGATTGTAGTCCAGATCCAGCCTTCTGAAGACGCTGAGGTGAACATGTCCATACCACTCGATCTTGAAGCACCATCGTCCGCAAATGCGCCAGGACCAATTGAGGTTGAGTTTGGGTCCCCAAAGGCACCTGCACCATTTGAAGTTGTTGTGTTACCTCCCAAAACGAAGGTACCCATTCCTGTAGCAATGTCAGCCATAGTACCATTCCATACGAAGGCCATTCCTTGGGATTACACCGCCGAGGCGAGAAGGAAAGGGAAAACTAAGTCTGGAGAAGCAATTGCAGGACAGGGTATGACCAGAACCGGCCGGGTTTATACCCCAGAACATCTAGTTGAGTCCAGTAAGCAGGCCTCTAGACGACCGATCATCACTGAAACCGGGCTTGATGACCTCTAGAGAAAGATACAGGCAAAGGAGTACTCAGTCATCGATCAGTTGAACAAGACACCGGCACAGATCTCCATCCTAGCTCTGCTGCAAAGCTCCGATGCACATAAGAATGCTTTGATGAAAATACTGAGTGAGGCATATGTACCCAGCAACATAACTGGAGGAGAAATGACAAACATGGTAGGGCAAATATTGGAGAGTCATAAAATCACTTTCCACGAGGATGAGTTGCCCCCAGAAGGGTTAAGCCACAACAAAGTGTTGCACATCACTGTGCAATATGAAGACTATTTCATCACCAGGACTTTGATTGACGGAGGGTCCAGCCTAAATATTTGCCCATTGGTGACTCTCAGAACATTGGGGAAGAGCCTGCATGAGATCAAGGATGGGGCCATCAACGTCAAAGCTTTTGATGGTTCCCAAAGGTCCACTATTGGGGAAATCAGTTTGTGTTTGCAAATGGGACCGACTTGGTTCGACGTTGATTATCAAGTGATAGACATCCCAGCATCTTACAACTTACTACTGGGACGACCTTGGATCCACGCGCCGGAGCTATAGCATCAACCCTGCACCAGGCAGTGAAGTTCGAGTGGAATCACCAAGAGGTGATTATTCATGGCGACGGTAGTAATCCCATATACAATCGCCGGACCATCCCAGCGATCGGAGGAAGAAGGAAGCTAGGCGAGACGAAACCTACCATACACACTAGTAGACNNAAGCAGTCCAGGTTGTGGTAGAGGTTCATGCAGGGACCGGTGGACCCGCACATGAATGGTTTCGTCTTAGCCAAGAAAATACTCAGAGCTGGTTATTTTTGGATGTCTATAGAGACAGACTGCATCCAGTATGTTCAAAAGTGCCATCGCTGCTAGATTCATGCAGACATGATAAAGGTGCCTCCTAACGAGCTTAATGCAACAAGTTCACCAGGGCCATTCGCCGCTTGGGGAATGGATGTCATCGGGCCTATCGAGCCTACTGCATCAAACGGGCACAGGTTTATTCTAGTGGCAATTGATTATTTCACCAAATGGGTTGAAGGAGCATCATATAAGGCAGTGACCAAGAAGGTTGTGGCAGACTTTGTCCGCGACCGTATCATTTGCCGGTTCGGCATCCCAGAATCAATCATCACTGATAATGGTTTCAATCTCAACAGTGATTTGATGAAAGCAATGTGTGAGACGTTCAAGATCAAACACAATAATTCTACAGCCTACAGACCTCAGATGAATGGAGCTATAGAAGCGGCCAATAAGAACATCAAGAAGATACTAAGGAAAATGATAGAGTAACACAAGCAGTGGCACGAAAAGCTATCCTTTGCTTTATTGGGATATCGTACCACAGTCCGCATATCAACTGGGGCAACTCCCTATATGTTGGTTTACGGTACCGAGGCAGTCATCCCAGCCGAGGTAGAAATTCCCTCCCTGAGGATTATACAAGAAGCGGAACTTGAAGATGCAGAATGGGTAAAAAGTCGCTATGAGCAGTTAGCCCTTATAGATGGGAAAAGACTGAATGCAGTTTGCCATGGTCAATTGTATCAGAACACGACGTCCAGAGCTTTCAACAAAAGAGTCAAGCCGAGACAATTCACACCGGGACAGCTAGTGCTGAAGAAGATTTTTCAGCATCAAGATGAGGCCAAAGGAAAGTTCTCTCCTAACTGGCAAGGCCCGTACATGGTTCACCGGGTCCTAACAGGAGGAGCCCTTATACTCGCAGAAATAGATGGAGAAGTCTGGCCAAAGCCAATTAATTCAGATGCAGTCAAGCGTTATTATGTGTAATCATTATGATTTCTTTATGATGTAATTTGAACTACGTCTGACCTGATTCCCGTTTAAGAGGGGATACGTAGGCAACCTTATGGGTTCGGTCACAATTCAATAAAAATTTCATTTTCCCCGATATTGGAAACAGGGGCAGAATTTTGAGGAGGACCCTCAAAATTCCGGAGCAAAAGGTTGCAATGCTTGAACCGCGTCGCAGTCGTCGGTTCATCTAAAAGAAAACTATTTCCAATTATGTATTTACAACATATTTTTCTTTTTTTTACTAAATCATGCATGGCTACTATCAAATTTCTTTGTTTAGCGATGCTACCCCCAATGAAAACAAGAGCCGAGTAGGACGAGCGGAGTCCACGGGAAGACGAACTAACCTTCCCCCTTTTACAGAACTCACAATTTTTCTTTGAATGCAGGCACCCCAAGACCTAAAACCATCAGATGCGATTACATATTCATATTTTGCAGGAGTACAACTCTCAGAATCATCGCCTACTTACAAGTGTTGTCCGCACATGACATTCCCAGCAGCCACAATGACACGATCAACTATAAGCCATCATCTACCAGCTAAGAAACTTCGTTACTCTTCACCTTTATTTCTTGCATTGCATAAGGCTACCTTTCTGCCTTCCGAGACTAAGCATTGTCTCCATCTGTATTTCCTTGCATTGCATAAGGCTACCTTTCTGCCTTCCGAGACTAAGCACTGTCTCCATCTGCATTTTTCTCTGCATTACATAAGGCTATCTTTCTGCCTTCCGAGACTAAGCATTGTCTCCATCTGCATTTCCTTGCATTGCATAAGGCTACCTTTCTGCTTTCCGAGACTAAGCACTGTCTCCATCTGCATTTTTGCATAAGGCTATCTTCCTGCCTTTCGAGACTAAGCACTGTCTCCATCTGCATTTTTTCTTGCATTGCATAAGGCTAGCTTTCTGCCTTCCGAGACTAAGCATTGTCTCCGCCCGCATGGCTGCCAACTTCATTTAAATCTCTATATCGGCTGAGATATCACCAACTTTATTTAAATCCCCCGCATGGCTGAAATATCGCCAATTTTATTTAAATCATGCACGGTTGAAATATCACCACTTTATTTGAATCTCTATGTCGGCTAAAATATCGCCAACTTTATTTGAATCTCTATGTCGGCTGAAACATTGCCAATTTTATTTCAATCCTGCACAGCTGAAATATCGCCAATTTTGTTTAAATCTCGCACGGCTGAAAGATCGCCACTTATATTTTACATCGGCTGAAAGATCGCCATTTATATATATACTTTACATCAGCTGAAAGATCCCATTTATATTTATACTTTACATCGGCTTAAAACATCGCCAAATCCTGCATTTCATGTGCTGAAAGATCGCCAAAATTGTCCGAAGGCGTCATTGTTTGGAGGCACCATTTTCATAGCCCGAGAACGCCATGCCATGGCCTGAGGACCCTACTTTTGTCTTTGCATATCATTATTCAAGGGCATCATGGTTCGGAGGCATCATTATCATAGCCCGAGAACATCATTTCATAGCCTGCGAATCCTCTATTATACGCTTCATGGCCCAGGACGTCATTGTCCGAGGACGTCATCCTATCCGTCCGAAGACAGCATGCATGGTCCAACGGGAACTTGTATCACGTTTAAATTTATGCACGATATGTTCGTACTGCTCATTCGCAGGTACACCGGCTAGCAACGGCCATTACAGCAGGAGCGATCTCGCTCCGGTTCCTGCAGCCCATCGGTCCCTGACTGTCCTTCCCAACCCGAATATTGCGTCCGTCTTTCGAAATCTCCATCGGCATGTTCCACCGACGGATCCCCCGAACTACATATGGCCTGATTCCTGTAAGACCGGGGATATGTAGGCAGCTCAGGAGCCAGAACTCGGTCAGAACCTTTTCAAATCATTTCTTTCGATCAAAACTGGCTATCATATCTTTACCCGACAACTCTTTCATCCTTCTCGAATAAAGAGGGGCAGCTGTTGATACCCAATTTTTTCCTACATATTTTTTACACTCAAAATATTCTTAAAGTAGCATGTACATGCATATATAAGCATGGCCAAAAGTTTGGTATTTTTTCCTTTATTTTTAAAGCTTTTTAAATCAATTTATTGTCTTATTTAATACTACAAAATTCAATAATTATTCCCAAACTAGCATTTTTTTGGTGAATAATTTATTTCATTCTCATATTTACACTAGGATATAATTAATGTGATTTTTTTCATATTTTTACACATTTGTCTGGTATTTTTAAAGCTAAATTGCGTATAATTGCAATTATAGCCTATTTTACAATTAACAGAATTTTGTAATTATAAAATAACTTTTGGTATTTTT
This sequence comes from Nicotiana attenuata, assembly GCF_001879085.1. Lineage (NCBI taxonomy): Eukaryota > Viridiplantae > Streptophyta > Magnoliopsida > Solanales > Solanaceae > Nicotiana > Nicotiana attenuata. The sequence goes on from NW_017671887.1 coordinate 28,251, forward strand.
ACATTAATATTTACATGTTATTAGTTGGTCCAGTACCTTTAATTTACTTTCAAATCATTTTTTACTATTTTTATAACAATAATAAAAGGGGAAATTGGCTATTTAACAAATAGCCCTTATTATTTCAATTCTAGCCAAATTGGCCACACCCCTATCAGATTCTAAATGGCTCAATACCCCATTTAAACCAACCCGGCCCAATCCCTAAAAATAACCTGGTCCAATCTTTCTTTAATTTGAGCCGTTGATTAAATGAGATCAACGACCCAGATTTAATTCCCTTAATTAAATTCAATTACCCCCCCCCCCCACCAAACCCCTCATTTTCACGAGACAGACTCTCTCTCCCTATACCGTCTCTCCCTCTCCCTTCTCTCTGGAACCTTCTGGTTCTTTCTTCTCCGATGATCTCCACCGCCTCTCCGGCCACCTCCAATCTCACCCCATTCGACCATCAACCGCCATGAAACCCTAGCTCATCGATTCCCTCTATTTTGAGACCCCAGAAACCCCCACCATGCGAATCAATCCCTAAAAGTTCCGCCTGGTTTGTTTCCGGCCATCTCCTTTCAACCCGAAGGCCCCGATGGGCCTCTCGTCGTCCGGTTCAACACCTTTAGGACCTTCAAGGTTTATGGACCATGGTGATTTAAACCTGGAGTTCCTAGTTTTGCTATTTGTGAGTTCTCCTATGTGATTTCAGGCGAAATCACACCCTATATGTCACGATCTATAAAGTTTCGACAGGTTTTCTCCACTTCTATTAGTGTTCTCCCTTTTTTGAAACCCTAACTCTCTCCTGAATCTCTCAAAAGCAGTGTTATTTCATGCTATTTTAATGTTTTCCTCTATGTTCTGCTTATTCTCGAGTTTATTCTGAAAGATCCTTTACTTTGAACCATTCTTTTTACTTTCTTTGAAAATTAGGGTTTCTTGGATTTTCTTTTATGCATGCTTCGATTGATTTTTCTTTATGATTAAAACTTTTTCTTTGTTTATTCTGATCGATTTCTATGCTCTTACTGTTTTTTAGTTTGACTCTGTTAAAAACCCTAATTTCTTGAAAAGATTCCTTCGTTTGATTATGTGTGTTAGCATGCTCCGATTATATGTGTTAGCCTAATTTCCTTTGCCTTGTCTCTATGTGTTAGCATCTTTCTATGTTCGATTGTGCGTATTAGCCTGATTTTCCTCGCTTTGTTTCTGTCTGCTAGCCTATTTGCTTGATTCTTGTTAATGTTTCATGCTTCGAATATGTCCTGCTTTCACTATCTCTGAGTGGTTGTGTTTGTTCATCTCTTGTCCCTTCCTGGCTAATTTTTTTTGTTACTCTTGTGCTTTCACCTCTATTTATATGTGGAGAATGCAGAATCATGAATTCACGTGATTGATTCTGATTTTCCTTGATTGATTGGTAAACTTAAAATTTTCTTTTAAACCCTAACATTCTACTCGCCCGTTTGAATTAATTGATTTTTGTTACCTTATTTGTTATAGTACTCTGTTCTTTTAAGCCTTTCCTTAATTAGAATTTTTCTGAATTTGGTCTTAATTGGCTACTATGTGCAATACTGAATCTCGATTCCTTCCTTATTTTATCTTACACTGATTTTTCTACTTGCCTTATATGGTGCTGAATCCTTTCGTTTGATTTTGATTCCCTCAATTAATGGGAACACTCCCTTGATTCTTTAATTAATTGACTCTGAGTTCTTCCATTAACATATTTCTGTGATGTTTACCTTATTTTACAACCAACTTTCAACTATAAATACACGACAGTCTTCTGACTTGACAAGGGAATATTTTCAAAATCTTCATTCTCTCTTTCTCTTTGCTCTATTGTTATTCTCTGCTCCTGCTTATTATTAGCCGGCTGAAAGCCAAGGCTAATATAGGGTTACTACTTTGTCTTCGCATCCTGCTCTTGCTCTTTTACTGGTATGCCCTGATTAATTTTCAATGTCTCACACCAATGTGTTTATTTTTGTTTCAGTTCATTATCTTTGTGATTTTCTTCTACTTATGCTTCTCCTACTCAAAGTGTAATTGATTCTTTACTTTATATTTCACCCTGTCTTCTGATTTACATGACTTTGTCTACTCCTAACTTTACTTGCTATGCCTATGTCCTGTTGTTACACATTAACATGCCTAAACTTTACTGCTTCCCAGTTCCCCTGAACCCCCTGATTCTATGTAGTCCTGTTCATTAAACCTATATCCCCTTTGGCATTATGTGATCTATCTGTCCCCCTTTCCCCATGATCCTTGTATGCAATCATGCACTGTTGAACTATTGTTCTGTTGTTTTCTTTTTAAAGCAAACCCCCCCTTATTTTCGAAAACTCTTCTTCCTTCACTTCACACTACTCTTAGAGAATAGCTTCTGCCCCTTCGTGTGAGCATTGCTTTGAGTACCTCTGAGTACTCACTGAACTTTGACACACAAGGCTGGTATTCCACACTGCACCTGTCTTGCATTCTTCTAAAATGTCTAGGTGCTGGTATTGGCCAGGGACCCAATGGGGCCCTAGGGAGCTTTGCCGCACCTAGACCATGGCAAAGGCTGTGAACTCGAAGGGGTTGAGGTTGGAAGACTGGGCCTGTTTGAAGGCTCCCTATAGAATAACTTCTTATTTTTTTGTTCTTATTTACTGTAATTCAAATGATACTAGTTTGTAATAATTTGTAAACAAACTATTGGGGGTGAAGAGTGAATATGGGGGAGGGTTATGCATGCTTAGTATAATAATGGATAGGAAACATGCTTATAGGATTTTATTTACTTATCTGCAATAGATAACCTGTATAGGTCATGCATCTCATTCATTATAGATCCTGCTTTAGGTTCTTTACTTTCAGCCTGTCATTACACTCACCTTGTAACCACGATCAGTTAATAACCAGCAAATAATTAGCAACAAGCCAAATAACTTGTCATTACTGCATTGGCATATTAGAAATCATGTTTTTAGGAACTCTTATGTGCATTAGATATCCTGCCCTTAGGACTTCTCACTCGTTCGAATTGCAGTAGTTAATTCACGTTTAATAACTTTGTTGAAATATGGCTAAGTGGTTCGAAATGTTTTCTGCAAATATCTTATCACGTGTATCTTTATAAATTAGAATCAATATGTATGTTCATTCTCCAAATAATCAGACAATGTGTAACGACGCCTAGGCAAACTTCAGGCCCGATAAGAACTGATCAATTGTGTTTTATTTAGTTTAGGACCAACCAACCTCTTTAAATTTCGACTCTATTCTTATTTTGATTTTCTGAAGCTCACTCAGCTTTCTTTCTTTAAACAAAACTCTGCTGAAAATGATTTGAAATGATATGCCTACTCACTTTTATCGAGTTTCTGATTTTTATCACTAGGCTGCCTACCTCGGCCCAGAATCGTGCTATTGCTGTTACTGCTTCATTTCTAAAACCAAGTTTTAACCGCTGTAAAAGTCCCTATCTTTTGAGACCTTAATTATGTTTAAGTCATGCTACTTATGTGTTTTGTTTGAGGAGGTATACATGGGCCTTTATATGTTTACATGCTTCCCCCCAACATGCAGTATGTGTTTTTGTATGTCGCCTTAGATTTTTATCCTTTGAAACCAATTAGCCTAATATCCTACCCTTTAGGATTAGTAGTCTCAATGCCCCCGAGACTGATAGGATCGGGACGGGAAATAGCATGCAATAAGTAAAGCGAGACCATTCCGCGTTTAATACCTTGACGGGGTGGGAAAGGGTAGATATGGACATGATGACCGCGCGATAACACCACTTGTATAAACGGTTACCGGGTGTTGTGTGAAGTGGTCCATATTATGTATAAACCTAGGACCCCTTCCCTCATTTGTCCATTTTATTTTCAGAATTTAAACTACTTTTTTTGCTAAACTTCAGCTTTTAAAATTGCTTGTAACAACTATATGATAATTTCCTCTTTTATTCAAGATCTCAAAACTGCTTCCTCTATTAAATTTCAGTTTCTTTAATTTCCTTAATCTCTTGCAACTATTATGTGAAAACCCCCCTTTGTATTTGTAATGCTTGTTTGCCTATTTGTTGTTTGCATTTAAAGTCACAATATAGCATGGTCGGGAATCACACTAGTGGATCTTGAGGGGTGCCTATCACCTTCCCCTCGAGATAATTTCTAGCCCTTACCCGAACTCTAGTTTTCCGACTCAAAACCCTTAGTGTCCTAATGCACTTAATCATTAGGTGGCGACTCTTCAATTCCAAAAACCCAAATCCCAAAAAGGGAATAGAGTTGTCCTCCCAAATGTCGTAATCCCGATTTCGCGAGAAAAAGGGGGCATCGACAGCGTGTAGTTCACCACTAACCAAGAGTTTGGTTGTCTAGTTTTAGGGTGGTATTTATACTATTTAAAAAAAAGTTTGGGGGGGGTAATAGGATTCTCGCAAAGATAAAGTGTGTAGCTGAAAATCTGGGTATAAGTCAGGGGGGTACTTATGCATTTTTCCTAAATTTTCTTGAAAGCGTAATTTATGTGTGGGAGAAAGAACAAAAGAAAGAAAAATGAATATAAGATGAGAAGACTTTTTCTAGTTAAAATTTCAATACCTTAATTTTTTCCTTCGATGATGACTTCCCCCCCCCCCCAAATCTGAGTATATTCTTCTTTGCTTATAAATAGATCTTTTTGAGAGTTTAATTTGTGTGTGAAAAGGATAGAAAGAGGATCACGAGTTGAGTTGAGCACAGCGTTTCATCCTCAGACGGACGGGTAGTCCGAGCGGACTATTTATTTTGGAGGATATGCTCCGAGCTTGTGTCATTGACTTCGGAGGCTCGTGGGATCAGTTTTTGCCTTTAGCGCAGTTTGCCTACAACAACAGCTACCAGTCGAGTATTCAGATGGCTCCTTATGAGGCTTTATATGGTAGGCGGTGTCGTTCTCCGGTTGTGGTTTGAGCCGGGAGGGCTCGGTTGTTGGGTACAGATCTAGTGCAGGATGCCTTGGACAAGATCAGGATCATTCAGGATAGGCTTCGTACAGCTCAGTCCAGGCAAAAGAGTTATGCCGACCGTAATGTTCGTGATTTGGCATTCATGGTCGGTGAGCGGGTATTGCTTCGGGTGTCGCCTATGAAGGGCGTGATAAGATTTGGGAAGAGGGGCAAGCTTAGCCCTATGTTCATTGGACCGTTTGAGATTCTTGATCGAGTGGGGGAGGTGGCTTAAAGACTTGCGTCATCGTGCATACAGTGTTTCATATGTCCATGCTCCGAATGTATCACGGCGATCCATCCCAAGTGTTAGACTTCAGCACTGTCCAGTTGGTCAACGACTTGTCATATGAGGAGGAGCCGGTAGCTATTCTTGACCGGCAGGTTCGTTAGATGAGAACGAAGCGTTTCCCTTATGTTCGTGTTCAGTAGAGAGGTCAGCCTGCTGAGGCATCGACCTGGGAGTCCGAGTCCGATATGCGGAGCCGTTATCACTATCTTTTTCCTGACTCAGGTACTTCCTTCTTATGTCCGTTCGAGGGCGAACGGTTGTTTTAGAAGTGGAGGATGTGATGACCCAAAAGGTCATCACTTGTTTAAGAAAAAAAATTTAGTGTTCCGAGGCCTAAAAACCTCCCTTTTACCTAACCTCAATTTGCGCGTGTGGTTCGGACCTATATCAGGAAAACCTTCTATATGAAAATATGAGAAATAGAAATTTCTAGAGTTAAAAATTTGGTTATGGTTGACTTTGGTCAACATTTTGAGCAAACGGACCCGGATCCGCGTTTCGACGATCCCGGGAGGTCCGCGGTAAAATATGGGACTTGGGCGTATGCCCGGAAATGAATTCCGAGGTCCCAAGCCTTAGAAATCAATTTTTGAAAGAAATTATTTTGCTGAATTATCTGAGAAATGAGGAAAAGGAATTAATGTTTGAAACCATTGGTATCGGGCTTATATTTTTGTTCGGGAACCCGGTGCAAACTTATAATAGTAATTAGATGATAACTGTGAAATTTGGTGGAAAACGGAGTTTATTTGATGTGAGTTGGACTTCCGGTTGAAGAGTTATGAACTTTGAGTGTTCTTGATGAATATGTTGAGTTTTGAGGTTTAATTCATGGCTTTACATGTTATTTTGATGATGTGATCGCACGAGTAGGTCCATATGATATTTTTGAGTTAGTATACACGTATGGTTTGAAGTTTCGAGGGCTCGAGTGAGTTTCGGGTAGGTTCCGAAATGTCTTAGCTTAAAACACAGCTATTATAGGTTCAGAGAAGTTGCAGATCCCTAAACCCGTCAGTGCGGTCCGCAATGATTTTTTGCTGCCGCGGAGGGGCCTTTGCGGCCGCAAAGGATTTTGTGCGGTCCACGGTGGGGGCTTTGCGGCCGCACTCCATTTTGTGCGGTCCGCGGTGAGGAAGACTCTGCAGGTTCACTGGTCTGACTTCAGAAGCCAATATCTTTTGATCTACAAGGAATTTTGAGATGATTCAAAAACGAAAGTTGTAGCCCTTCGTGTCTAGTTTCTCCAAAGGTAAGGAAATATCAATTTGGACATCGGTAGAGAAAGTTATGGCAAAAATACTAAATCATGTCACTGCAGTCAACATTGTGAGCTCCGCGGCCGCACTCCATTTTGTGCGGGCCGCACAGAGGGTCTGAGATGGGTATATTTAAACGGGATTTTCAGTTATTTTTCTTTTTTCAAAACCCCAAAAACATAAAAGGCAATTTTTCAAACAACCTTTCTTCTCCAAAACATTAGTAAGTGATTTCTAACTCGGTTTCTTTACTCCTTAACTTCCTTTTACAAGATTTCATCCTAGAATCTAAGGTTTTTATGGTGGAATTGGAAATTTTGGGTAAAACCTAAGTATATTGAAATTTGGGGATTTAGACCTCATATTGAGGTCGGATTCTAAAACCAATTATATATCCGGGCTCGGGGGTGAATGGGTAATCGGGTTTTGGTCCGAATTTCGGGTTTGGACCAAGCGGGCCCGGGGTCGATTTTTGAGTTTTTGAGAAAAACTTTAGAGAACTTATTTCCATGCATTAGAATTAATTCATTTAGCACTTATTGATATAATTAAGTAATTTGTGGCTAGATACGAGCGAGACGGTGGTGGAATCAAGAGGTAAAGCGATAGTTGAGGCTTGAGTTGTGTTCGTGGCATCAAGGTAAGTGTTTGGCCTAACCTTAGCTTGAGGATTAGGAGTTGTGTCCTAGTTGCTATGTGTTATTTGTTGAGTACGACGTATAGGCATGGTGACGAGTATCTATACGTTGGTGTCGAGCGTGCCCGTGAGTCTTAAATTGGAAGTTGTTGTGTTCTTTATAAGTACTACGAATGCCGAAGTTGTTGATTTTCTTTGTTGGGCAAGAATCATGATTATTCTCGTAGAAGTTGCTTATGGTTGAGTTTTGGTGCTAGTTGAGATTCTTATTTGTTGTGAAGTTAAAAATGGGAACAAGTTTGGTTATAGCTGACTCCCTTGCTGGGACGTATTTATTTATATAGTTGATTCCCTTGCCGGGATAGTGTTGTTTCTTTATTGATCCCTTGCCGGGACTCTTTTTGTGATTGGTGTTGAATGGTATAGTTGGATCGGGTTGTACGCCGCAACAATATTATATTTGGATAGGGTTGCACGCCGCAATAATATTATATTTGGATCGGGTTGCACGCCGCAACAATATTATATTTCGATCGGGTTGCACGCCGCAACAATATTATGTTTGGATCAGGTTGCACGTCGCAACAATATTATATTTGGATCGGGTTGCACGCCGCAACAATATTATATTTGGATCGGGTTGCACGCCGCAATAATATTATATTTGGATCGGGTTGCACGCCGCAACAATATTATATTTGGACAGGGTTGCTCGCCGCAACAATATTATGTTTGGATTGCGTTGCACGCCGCAACAATATTATATTTCGATCGGGTTGCACGCCGCAACGATATTATAATTGGATCGGTGGTATGCCGCAATAATATTATATTTGGATCGGGTTGCTCGCTGCAACAATATTATATTTGGATCGGGTGGCACGCCGCAACAATATTATGTTTGGATCGGGTTGCATGCCGCAACAATATTATATTTGGATCAGGTTGCACGCTGCAACAATATTATAATTGGATCGGGTTGCGCGTCGTAACATTAAATGATAAAAGTGGTTATTGAATGGTTACGGCTTTCCTTATTCTTTCTGTCGCGAATCTTAAATTGTACTTTATGTTTTTCTCATGAGTTACTGTTGGCAACAATATTTCCCCGCAGCATGTCCCCCTCCCATCCTTACATGTATATTTCTATTTTTATTTTCTGTTGTATAAGATATAACTGTACAGGTTTATTTGATATTCTGGTCCTAGCCTCGTCACTACTTCACCGGGGTTAGGCTAGACATTTACCAGCACATGGGGTCGGTTGTGCTAATACTACACTCTGTACTATGTGCAGATCCCAGAGCAACAACATTTGGACCTTAGCTGGGGTGGCTGCCTTCAGTCTAGTCGGAGATTCCGAGGTAGTCCTGCAGGCGTCCGCAGACCCTGGCGTCTCCTTCTATCCCTTCATCCTGTTTCATTTACATATTTCAGAAATAGTGTATTATTCATATCTCAAACCTTGTTTGCAGTAATTCTAGACTGTCTGTGAAGCGTGACACCGGTTCTAGGTAGATTTTGCTTAAGATGTTGTATTGGATATTTATTCAAATGCTTTACTATTTTCTTCCGCTTGTTTGAAATTCCGTTGTTTATAAGTTAAGGTTTCCTAATTTTTAAAGGACTAAAAATGGGAAAAGATAATTAGTTCAAACAGTTGGCTTGCCTAGCTTTCATTAGTAGGCGCCATCACAACCCCCGAGGGTGGGAAATTCGGGTCGTGACAAGTTGGTATCAGAGCTCTAGGTTACATAGGTCTCACAACTCACAGTCAAGCTTAATAGAGTCTGAGGGATCGGTACAGAGACGTCTGTATTTATCCCCAGAGGCTACAAAGTTAGGAAAAAACTTCACATCTATTTTTTCCTATCATGCGATTTTGTTCTCTCAATGCTAAATTGAAACCTCTACTCTTGTTCTTTCGCGAATGGCGAGGTCACGTATCGCTTCTGCAGCCAAGCAGCCGCACAGACCGGTGATGGATCAATCACGTCTTCAGAGGCTTTATGGAGGTTGGATAGGTTTCACCAAGCTCTTCACTACCACTCTTGGTGGTACATCTTCTGAGCATCCCCAGGATTATTTGGACAGTTGTCATGAGGTTCTCATGAACATGGGGATAGTGGAGACCAACGGGGTCGACTTTGCTACTTTTCGCTTATCTGGATCCGCCAAGACTTGGTGGAGAGATTATCTTGGCTAGACCAGTTGGGTCACCAGCTCTGACTTGGGATCAGTTTCAAGATCTATTCTTGGAGAAGTTTCTTCCCGTCACTCAGAGGGAGAGTTATCGGAGGTAGTTTGAGCATCTCCAGTAGGGTTCTATGACTGTTACTCAGTATGAGACTAGGTTTATTGATTTGGCCCGTCATGCTCTTCTTATACTTCCCACAGAGAGAGAGAGAGAGTGAGGAGGTTCATTGAGGGGCTCATTCAGCCTATTCGACTTCAGATGGCTAAGGAGACGGGGAGTGAGATTTCCTTTTAGGAGGCGGCCAATATGGCCAAGAGAGTTGAGATGGTTTTATCGCAAGGAGGTGGTCAGGGGTCTGACTAGAGGCCTCATCATTCAGGCAGATTCAGTGGCGCCTCGTCTGGAGGCATAGATTCTTCTGGTAGAGGCCATCCTCCTAGGCCTTTTTAGCCAGCTAGGGGTAGAGGTAGAGGTGCTAGAGGTGGAGGTAGAGGTATTAGAGGTGGAGGTCAGGCCGCTAGAGGTGGAGGCCAGCCAGCAGTGGGCCATCCCAGAGATGTAGTTCAGAGTGGTGGGGCCCAGCCCCGATGTTATGTTCTTCCAGCCAGGCCTGATAGGCTTCCAATGCAGTTATCACAGGTGCTGTTCTGGTTTGTAGTAGAGATGCTTCAGTTCTATTTGATCCAGGTCTACATACTCCTATGTGTCTACACCGGTGGGTGATTCTATTGTGGTAGATCATGTTCATCGTTCTGGTGAAGTTGTGATTGGGGGCCTTGAGACTCGAGTAGGTTTGTTACTTTTGGATATGGTTGATTTTGATGTCATATTGGGGAAGGACTAGTTATCACCTTAGCACGCTATCTTGGACTGTCATGCCAAGACTGTGACCTTAGCCTTACCGGGTCTACCTCGTCTTGAGTGGAGAGGGACTCCTGGTCATTCTACCCGTAGCGTTATCTCATATATGAAGGCTCGGCATATGGTCGAGAAGGGGTGTTTGGCTTATTTGGCATATGTTCGTGATTCTAGCACTGAGGTCCCTTCTATTGATTCTGTGCCTGTACTCCATGATTTCCCTGAGGTTTTTCCTTCAGACCTACCGGGTATGCCGCCCGCAGGGATATCGACTTTTGCATTGATTTGGTTCCGGGCACTCAGCCCATCTCTATTCTGCCGTATCGTATGGCCCCGCCCGAGTTGAAAGAGTTGAAGGAGCAGTTGCAAGACTTGCTTGGTAAGGGCTTCATTAGGCCCAGTGTCTCGCCATGGGGTGCGTCGTTGTTGTTTGTCAAGAAGAAGGACAGATCGATGAGAATGTGTATAGATTACCGGCAAATGAACAAGGTCATAATCAAGAATAAGTATCCACTTCTGAGGATTGATGATTTGTTCGATCAGCCTCAGGGTGCCCAAGTGTTTTCTAAGATCGACTTGAGATCGGGCTACCATCAGTTGAGGATTAGGGCATCCGATGTCCTTAAGATAGATTTCCGCACTCGGTACGGGCATTATGAGTTCTTGGTGATGTCATTCGGATTGACAAATGCCCCTGCAGCTTTCATGGATTTTATGAACCGAGTGTTCAGGCCTTACTTGGGTTCGTTCGTGATAGTCTTCATTGATGATATTTTGATTTATTCCCGCAGCCGGGAGGAGCATGAGCAGTATCTGAGAGTGGTTCTTCAGACTTTGAGAGATAGTTAGTTGTATGCTAAGTTTTCGAAGTGTGAATTGTGGTTGAGTTCGGTTGCTTTCTTGGGTCATGTTGTTTCGGCGGAGGGTATTCAGGTAGATCAAAGAAGATAGAGGTAGTCAAGAACTGGCCTCGACCCACATGATCTACAGAGATTCGGAGTTTCTTGGGTTTGGCAGGCTATTGTCGTCGGTTTGTGGAGGGGTTTTCATCTATCGCAGCCCCGATGACTAGGTTGACCCAGAAGGGTGCTCAGTTTAGGTGGTCAGACGAGTGTGACGCAAGCTTTCAGAAGCTCAAGACGGCTTTGACTACGGCGCCAGTGTTGGTTTTTCCCATAGGTTCAGGGCCATATACAATCTATTGTGATGCTTCTCGTATTGGACTTGGTGCGGTATTGATGCAGGATGGCAAGGTCATTGCTTATGCTTCGCGTCAGTTGAAGATTCATGAGAAGTCCAGTCCATGATTTGGATTTAGCAGCCATTGTTCACGCACTGAAGATTTGGAGGCATTATCTGTATGGCATGGTATGTAAGGTGTTCACGAATAACAAGAGTTTGCAATGCTTGTTTAAGCAGAAGGAGCTAAACTTGAGGCAGAGAAGGTGGTTGAGTTGTTAAAAGACTATGATATCACCATCTTATATCATTCGGGAAAGGCCAATGTGGTGGCCGATGCTTTGAGTAGGAAGTCAGCCAGTATGGGCAGCCTTGCGTATATTTCGGTTAGTGAGAGACCGCTTGCTTTGGATGTTCAGGCTTTTGCCAATCAGTTCGTAAGGTTGGATGTTTCTGAGCCCAACCGTGTATTAGCTTGCATAGTTTATCACTCTTCTTTATTGGAGCGTATCCGAGATTGGCAGTATGATGATCCTCATTTGTGTGTCCTTAGAGATATGGTGCAGCACGGAGGTGCCAAGCAGGTTACATTAGGAGATGATGGAGTTTTAAGGCTGCAGGGTCGAGTTTGTGTGCCTAATGTGGATGGGCTCCGAGAGTTGATTTTAGAGGAGACCCATAGTTCCCGGTACTCTATTCATCCGGGCGCTGCCAAGATGTATCAGCATTTGCGGCAGCACTATTGGTGGAGGAGAATGAAGAAGGACATTGTTGCATATGTGGCTCGGTGTTTGAATTGTCAGCATGTTAAGTGCGAGCATCAGAGGCCTGGTGGTTTGTTCCAGAAGATTGAGATTCTTGTGTGGAAGTGGGAGCATATCACTATAGACTTCGTTGTTGGACTCCCACGGACTCAGAGGAAGTTCGATGTAGTGTGGGTTATTGTTGATAGGCTGACCAAGTCAGCACTGTGGCAGTCTCCTATTCTTCTGAGAGGTTAGCTGAGATCTATATCCGGGAGATTGTTCGCCTTCATGGTGTGCCCGTGTCTATCATTTCAGAATGAGGTACACAGTTTACCTCACATTTCTGAAGAGCAGTTCAGCGGGATATGGGCACACGGGTTGAGTTGAGCACAGCGTTTCATCCTCAGACGAACGGGTAGTCCGAGCGAACTATTCAGATTTTGGAGGATATGCTACAAGCTTGTGTCATTGACCTTGGAGGCTCGTGGGATCAGTTTTTACCTTTAGCGGAGTTTGCCTACAACAACAACTACCAGTCGAGTATTCAGATGGCTCCTAATGAGGCTTTATATGGTAAGCGGTGTCGTTCTCCGGTTGGATGGTTTGAGCCGGGAGAGGCTCGGTTGTTGGGTACGGATCTAGTGCAGGATGCCTTGGACAAGGTCGGGATCATTCAAGATAGGCTTCGTACAGCTCAGTCCATGCAAAAGAGTTATGATGACCGTAAGGTTCGTGAGTTGGCATTCATGGTCGGTGAGCGGGTATTGCTTCGAGTGTCGCCTATGAAGGGCGTGATGAGATTTGGGAAGATGGGCAAGCTTAGCCCTAGGTTCACTAGCCCGTTTGAGATTCTTGATCGAGTGAGGGAGGTGGCTTACAGACTTGCGTTGCCGCCGAGCTTACCAGTCGTGCATCCAGTGTTTCATCTGTCCATGCTCCAGAAGTATCACGGCGATCCATCCACGTGTTAGACATCAGCACTGTCCAGTTGGACAAGGACTTGTCATATGAGGAGTCGGTAGCTATTCTAGACGGTTCGTCAGTTGAAATCGGAGAGTTTCCCTTCTGTTAGTGTTCAGTGGAGAGGTCAGCCTGCTGAGGCATTGACCTGGGAGTCCGAGTCCGATATGCGGAGCCGTTATCCCCATCTTTTTCCCGACTCAGTTACTTCCTTCTTATATCCGTTCGAGAACGAACGGTTATTTTAGAGGTGAAGGATGTGATGACCCAAAAGGTCATCACTTGTTTTAGAAATAAAATTCAGTGTTCTGAGGCCTAAAAACCTCCCTTTTACCTCACCTCGATTTGCGCGTGTGGTCTGGACCTATATCCGGAAAGCCTTCTATGTGAAAATATGAGAAATTGAAATTTCTAGAGTTAAAAATTTGGTTATGGTTGACTTTGGTTAACATCTTGAGCAAACGGACTCGGATCCGTGTTTCGACGATCTCGGGAGGTCCGTAGTAAAATATGGGACCTGGGCGTATGCCCGGAAATGAATTCCGTGGTCCCAAGCCTTAGAAATCAATTTTTGAAAGAAATGCTGGATTATCTGAGAAATGAGGAAAAAGAATTAATGTTTGAAACCATTGGTATCGGGCCCGTATTTTGGTTCCGGAGCCCGGTACAAACTTGTTATATTAATTAATTGATAACTGTGAAATTTGGTGAAAAACGGAATTTATTTGACGTGAGTTGGACTTCCGGTTGAAGAGATTAACTGTGAGTGTTCTTGATGAAAATGTTGAGTTTTGAGGTTTAATTCATGGTTGTACATATTATTCTGATGATATGATCACACGAGTAGGTCCATATGATGTTTTTGAGTTAGTATGCAAGTTTTGTTTGAAGTTCCGAGGGCTCGGGTGAGTTCCGGGTAGGTTTCGGGAATTCTTAGGCATAAAACACATCTGTTACAGGTTCAGAGAAATTACAGATCTTTAAACCTGTCAGTGCGGTCCACAATGATTTTGTGCTGCCACGGAGGGCCCTTTGCGGCCGCAAAGGATTTTGTGCGGTCGGCGGTGGGGGCTTTACGGCCGCACTCCATTTTGTGTTGTCCGCGGTGAGGAAGAATCCGTAGGTTCACTAGTCTGACTTCGGAAGCCTTCTTTTGATCTACAAGGAATTTTGAGATGATTCAAAAACAAAAGTTGTAGCCCTTCGTGTCTAGTTTCCAGAAAGGTAAGGAAATAACAATTTGGACATCAGTAGAGAATGTTACGGCGAAAACACTAAATCATGTCACTGCAGTCAACATTGTGAACTTCGCGGCCGCACTCCATTTTGTGCGGTCCGCAAAGAGGGTCTGAGATGGGTATATTTAAACGGGATTTTCCATTATTTTTCATTTTTCAAAACCCCAAAAACATAAGAGGCGATTTTTCAAATAACCTTTCTTATCCAAACCATTAGTAAGTGATTTCTAACTCATTTTCTTTACTCTTTAACTTCTTTTTTACAAGATTTCATCCTAGAATCTAGGATTTTCATGGTGGAATTGGAAATTTTGGGTAAAACCTAAGAATATTGAAATTTGGGGATTTGGACCTCAAATTGAGGTTGGATTCCAAAACCAATTATATATTCGGGCTCGGGGGTGAATGGGTAATCGGGTTTTGGTCTGAATTTCGGGTTTGGACCAAGCGGGCCCGGGGTCGATTTTTGACTTTTTGAGAAAAGCTTTAGAGAACTTATTTCCATGCATTAGAATTGATTCATTTGGTATTTATTGATGTAATTAAGTAACTTGTGGCTAGATACGAGTGAGTTGGTGGTGGAATCAAGAGGTAAAGCGATAGTTGAGGCTTGAGTTGTGTTCGTGGCATCGAGGTAAGTGTTTGGTCTAACCTTAGCTTGAAGGATTAGGAGTTGTGTCCTAGTTTCTATGTGTTATTTGTTGAGTACGACGTATAGGCATGGTGACGAGTATCTATACGTTGGTGTCGAGCATGTCCGTGAGTCTTAAATTGGAAATCGTTGTGTTCTTTATAAGTACTACGAATGCCGAAGTTGTTGATTTTCTATGTTGGGCAAGAATCATGATTATTCTCGTAGAAGTTGCTTATGGTTGAGTATTTGGTGCTAGTTGAGGTTCTTATTTGTTGTGAAGTTAAAAGTTGGAACAAGTTTGGTTATAATTGACTCCCTTGCCGGGACGTATTTATTTGTATAGTTGTTTCCCTTGCCGGGATAGTGTAGTTTCCTTATTGATCCCTTGCCGGGACACTTTTTGTGATTGGTGTTGAATGGTATAGTTGGATCGGGTTGTACGCCGCAATAATATTATATTTGGATCGGGTTGCACGCCGCAATAATATTATATTTGGATCGGTTGCACGCCGCCACAATATTATGTTTGGATCGGGTTGCACGCCGAAACAATATTATGTTTGGATCGGGTTGCACGCAGCAACA
>NW_017671887.1:46040-50087 GCF_001879085.1 Nicotiana attenuata
TTGTCTTAAAATGATTTGGTTACTCTAACAGGAATATATGAAGGTCTAAAGCTCATATCTAATGGTTTTGGTTATATTAAGTTAGTTTTGTATGATTGTGATAATTAGTTCATTCAAGTTTACTTATTTATTTTTTATGTTCCCTTTGTGATTAAGAGTAATTTCTTATCTTTTGTGATGCTTATGTGTTTATTTGGAGTTTAAATAGGATCTTGGTTTCACATGAGTCAAGGAATATCTACTTTAGTTAATTATTAACCTTCACAACAGTTTGTTTGGTCTTAGAATTATTTCAGAGAGTATTTTTAGATACTTTGATTTTCAGAAAGACAAAAGATTCAGTTTCAAGAACTTTGAAATCATATTTGAGATGGAGATGATGGTATATCCCCGTTGGAGTTCTCCGCTTTGGAAGTGTTTAGTTTCTTTATTTGAGTTCGTGACTACTTGTTGCTATTAGTCGTGGTTCTTGGCTTAACTTTATTGTTGTTCTTCATGTAATTTTCAGAATTAAAGATAGTATAATGGTAATAGTATTATAATGGTCCTATACTCTTCAAGTGTAACTCTATAAGAATAGAGTAAATCTCTCTGGTTCATTAGTCAAACTCTTAAAAGATGTTCTTGTTAGGGCTATTTTTTGGGTTGAACAGCGTGTATATTACAAAGTTATTTCTTAAGGTCAAAAGCTATCAAGAACTATGTAATAATTTATGAGGAGAACATTTAAGGTTTATAGTTTAGTCATTGGTTGTATAAATATGTTTGAACAAGGTGGCGTAGATTTTCACTTTTACATATTCTGTTTAGCAACTCAAGTTCATTATCAATTCATATTCCATGTTTAAGTTTAGGTTATATGCATTAAATTTAAAATAAGAAGTTAAATAAAGTCTACTTGAAGGAAAAAATTGATATGAATTATTTTAATATAACACACAATCCGTCATGGTAAACTTTGCAAAGATGAATCTGGAGCTTGATCATCTATTCTTTTCCATTGCTTAGCCGTTAGTATTAAATACTTATTTAAAATTATGCATTCCTATAATCTGTTGTGAAGATCAACTGTATTTGGATAAATGAAAAAGAATATGGTTTAAGATTAGTGAATAATAAGTTGGCCTACGTTCCTAATTTTGCCTATTTTTCACTACTAATAAATAAGAGAAGTGCTAGGCGACCGTTACCTGCGTTTTAAATTTTTTTGATTGCGGGCTCGCTTGCGTAGCGGGGTTTTTAACATTTGATAATTAATTTTATAAATAATCTCACGCCTTTTTCCAAATAGCTTTAATTATTTTTTTTACTCAATTATTCTTTTTATCATAAACATGGATTCGCTTGCGTAGCGTGATTGTGATATTTGCTAATTTCTTCAAGACAAAATTAATCATATATGTAGTAATTTTTTTTTTAAAAGTATTACAAATAATTGATTGTCATGATTTCGGATTCGCTTGCGAGGCGCAATTGTGATGAGTTGATTAATTATATTTTATTCGATCACGCATTCGCTCGCGTAGCGTGGTTATGACAACATAATTTATCCAAAAAATCATTTTTTTCTTAATAAATCTAATAATCAAGAAATAAAAGCGGATAGGTAAAACATAAAAATTAAATAAAGTACAGTTTATCAAAAATTAATTCAAGCCAATTTTAGTCAATAAAAGCGATCAGGCTAGAACCACGGGACTCGGGGAATGCCTTACACCTTCTCCCCGGTCAACAGAATTCCTTACCCGAACTTTGTTTTCGCGGACCGATAAAAATAGAGTCAAACCTTCCTTTGACTAGGGATTCAAATAAATGGTGACTTGGAACACCCGAAAAATCAATTCCAAGTGGCGACTCTGAACAATAAAATAATCCCTATTTCAAAATTGTCACTTTAATTGAAAAAACTCTTTAACCCACTACAATCCATAACATACATATATATTCTTTTTGGGGTAGAAAAAGGGGTGTGACAGCTCTGGCGACTCTGCTGGGGACAACCAGAATTCAAGCTTGTACATGTTAAATTTTATTTGGTTTTATTAATTTTGTATATACTGTGATTTATTTGTGTGATGTGCTACCTGTTCGATTTTTACCGTTTTGATATTGTTGAATTGTTCATATAAACTGTTTTCTCACGCACCCCCTCTGAGTCTTCTTGAAATTAAAATTGGGCATTTGCTTGACATAGCCCGCTTTCTTTGAGATAGCCGAGGTGCTTGTCATCCGGTGAAGGATTTTAGTCACACATATTTTAGGCGGGGAGCACCACCAGTTAAGCCGGAAAGTAATGCTACCGGTACACTGACCCTCCTCTGCTCGAGTTGTCCACTCAAGTAAGCCAGTCTAGATAACTTCTCCACCAGGATTTAAACCTAGAAGAACAAACCTCATGCCGGATATCCCTAGTAGGTTCACTTTATGTGCACCACATGCATTTGAATTAGCGAAACTCGGCACAGGGGCCGGGTCCGTATAGGACATGTATCCTCTTTGAGACCATCATGCTCACTTATGTGCTATTTCCTACATCATTTGGAAGGCTTGCTTGCATTGTTGACTGGATTTAGAAAATTAGCTGAGCGGAATTAAAACAAAAAAAAACATTCTCCCAGTTTAGTATAAATAATCCTTTTTTACTAAAATTTTGAAGTAGTGTGAAGTGAGGTGTAAAGATTAATTTTCATAAAAATCAGAAAATAAATAGTCGGTTTCATTGAACTACGCGGGCTTGATTCTCACTACCCAGTGAGATACGTAGGCAACCCCCATCGGGTTTAGCCCATATTTAAAAAAAAAAGGGCATAAAAATTATGCATGTGCATAAAATTTTGAAAAAAAAATAATAATAAAAAATTGCTATATTTGGTCACCTTTTACTATTTTGCCCTCGTATTCCGGCTGTTTTGCCAGGACAGCCTTCCTTGGAAGCGTCGAGGAGCTATTTTCGCAAAATATTCATTTTGTTTATTTATTTTCACATTTTTACCGTGTTGCCCTTATTTCTGGCCATCTTAGTTGAGTCAACCTTAAAAAAATATTTTTGGAAGTACCATAATGGTTGTTTTCATAAAAGAATGAATTTTTTGTCTACTTTTACCCGTTTATCCATGTGTACGGATGTTTTTACCGAGACAGCCATAGTACTTTCCTTCGAAGTACTGAAGAACCGTTTTCATAAGAATAACCATCTTGTCCCTCTTGTCACCTTTTATCGTTTTGTCCTCGGTCGGCCGGTTTTATCATGTCTTGTTTCCTCGGTGAGATACGTGGTTAGTCATCCTAGAGTCTGGTCCTTTTCGTCCAAATTTGGCATATCAATTGAGTCTGATCAGTTGGGTCTTAGTTTACTGATCCTTCAAAACGAGGAATTCTCCACTGAGAAGTTCGTTCATTGTCTTATCCAAAAGTCTGCCTGGTGTCATTTCTTCGAGTTTATATTAGGACTTGACCTCACATTTTTATTTATCCAGGTAAGATATGAATTCAGTAAATGGAAGACCCGATAAAAATCAAAAAGATGATGAGCCCTTGCAGATTTGGCTTGTGCATAAAACACCCCGGTTGCTGAGGCAATGGTGGAAAAATATGGGCATTTGTGAGCAGGAAAAGATAAAGGACCATCTGGGTAACTTTGTGAATATTATGGAGATCAACCCAAGGGGGGACTTAATCGAGGCGTTGGTGCATTTCTGGGATCCTAATAACAACGTATTCCGTTTTAATGGTTTCGAAATGACTCCTACTTTAGAGGAGTTAGCTGGATACACAAAGTTAGGCGATGAGCTTCGGAAGAAGAGACCTTTGGCCCCGAGGGATGTCACTGGTAGTAAGTTCCTTGAGCATATGACAATCAGCCAAAATAAAATAGCAAGTGTGGAACGAGGACACGTTCGATTGGACTTCTTGTACGACAGGTATGGGTGTCCAGGTGGATTTTCAAAGCATGGAAAAGAGCTTGATACTAAAATTGGATACAAAGCTTGGCAAAGCCATGGGCGGAAAGCATTCCTAGTGGCATTTCTAGGGACAATGGTTTTCCCG
>NW_017671887.1:55300-59123 GCF_001879085.1 Nicotiana attenuata
GGGAGTATGCCGTTAGGTGGAGAGAGCAAGCATCCAGAGTTAAACCACCCATGGATGACCATGAGTTAATCACTGTCTTCCTTCAGGCTCAGGATCCTGATTATTTTCAAAATAAGATGGCTGCAATGGGCAGACCTTTTGCCGATGCAATCAAGATAGGAGAAATGGTCGAGAACGGCCTCAATACTGGCCGAATTATAAGTCAAGCGGCTCTCAAAGCAGCCACCAAAGAAATACAGAATAGGCCGAATAGCTGTGTTAACCAAAAGAAGAAAGATGAGGAGGCCATGATGGCATCACGGGCAAAAAGAGGCCAAAAAGGAGCATCTCAACCCCCGGATCCACGATACTCAGTTGCTCCACAGTATGCAACTCAGTCTTTTGCCAAACCATCCAATCGCCAACATATGCAGACCCCAACTCTAACATACTTTCATCTGCGACATCAGAACTCTCAATCACTCTACAACGCTCGTCCAAAACAAGAGTATGAAAGGGAACATAAGTGGAGGGACAATTTCACGCCAATCATAGAATCCTACAAAAATTTGTTTGAATGATTGAAACATTGTGGCATGATTGAGCCGCTTCAAGGGTATGTTCCTGATCCATATGCAAAAGGTTTTGACCCTGCTGTACGGTGCATGTACCATTCTAATGTCCAGAGACATAGCATTGAGGGTTGTCGGGCTTTGAAAAAGGAAATAGAAAAGATGATTCAAGAAGGAATGATCGTGGTCCAAGATAATGGCACCCTAAACGTCATGACCAAGCACGCATTGTTCGGATGATTTAGAATGATAAAGAATTTGGGGACAGTTTGGTGGAAAATGTCAAGAACCTGTCCACTGAATGCAAGGCAATCAAAATTGTTGACGATCTTGTTTGATGCTGATGTGCAAATTCGTAGCTAAGATGTTGAGCTTGATAATTGGAAAGTCACTCCCTTCCTTGCCGGGAAGGAGTCTTGGTAACTTATTTTGTCATAATTTCTATCATCCGGATTATTTCGAGGTTGTGATCCAGATGTTGTTTGTTTGTCCTGTCATCAAGCCTCTCTATCCTTTAATCAATGAAATACAACTTTTTTCTTTATGTCATTTTAATCCATTGTGTTTAGCTCTTCTTGCATATATAATTTCTTTTCTCGCCAATTTTAGTGGCATGACATGCATGCGGAGTTTTCGTCTAGATTTTAGAAAAGCTTGTCCAATCTTGAATTGAATCGAGGAAAAAACACGTGGAGGACAAGTAAGAGGTTGAAAAACTTTGATGATAAGCCTGTGTCAAGATCACACGAAACCAAAACAGTCATGAATACTGGTTTAAGGATAATTAAAAGTTTTGAAGTTTGGTTGGACTAATCAGCGAAAAAGATATTGCCATGGCATGCATAATCTGATCATATCAGGGAAGATGACCCAAATCCCCAAAGAAGGTGCATCCCAGTGAATTTAAAATGATTAGCTGGTACTGAAGTGCACCCTTCTACATCAGGATAAGGACCAAGAAGAGGTGACTCCAAATTGTCAAAAGTCATTTGTTGCGAACAAGATATTGACTACGAAACTATACAACTGACAAAACCAAGAAGAGAGTCATGTCCATCAATGCCGAACCTGAGAAGAGATTGAATGTTTGGCATTCTTGAGGCTGGAAGGCCCTTTTTCTGCTACCCAAACACTTTATACCCTTCGTTACCCTTTTTGAGCCTGTTTTATTTTTCTTTGCCTCCCTCTTTTGGAATCAAGTATAGAGTCAAAAAAAAAAGAAAAAAGAAAAGAAGAGAAAAACGAAGATCCATGTCACCAGAAAGATAAGAGCTAGGACAATCTGATTATAAAAAAAATCAATCAAAAGAGAAGAAAAGGAAAGAGAAAAGAAAAATGAAAAATGAAAATGAATAGAAAAACAACAAAGAAATCTCTCATGTTAGTTTGAACTACGTTTGACTTGATTCCTTTAAAGGATACGTAGGCAGCTCTACACTAGGGTTCAGTCTAACCAAATCAAAAATAAAAATACCCTAGTATCTGAAACTGGGGCAGAATTTTTTTTATTTTTTTTAATTTTTATGAAGAGTCGATTCCAAGAGTTGTAAATATACAACCCTATCATCTTGAGTCTATTTTGAGCCTTAATGTGACCCTTTCTTTCTAACCCCCTCCAAAAGCCTTCCAAATAAAGACCGTCCAAATAGTCTTAAGAATGCCAAGGGAAACACGCAGTAAGCAACAGTTGTCACACAACGTAGAACAATGTCAAGTTGCTCGCACAAAAAGGCGAAAACAAAGAAGAGATAATGAATGAAAATGAGAGAGTCTTATTGGTGAAAATCCTCATGGGCACTATAAGGCGATGGTAAGTAGAGATAATAAATGAGAGAGGCCGGTTGGTGAAAACCTTTCAGGGCACCACTGGTCGAATGTGAGCTGTGTTTTGATGCAAATGATTGGCACAAAGAGGCCAACTTCAAAGACGAAAAGGAACAACAAGAAGAAAGGGTAGATTGGTTGGATAGATTCGGCCGCTCAGTCCAAAAAGCATATCATGATCATTAAAGTTGGCTACCATATTCAAAGGATTCCTTTTTTCTTTCTCTCCCCGTAAAGTGGCATTTTCAGTTAAATACTATTCCTTCTCACTTCTACATCGCGTCATTTTGTCCATTTGCATTTTTATTTTTTGAGTCAGTCTTTGTTAAAACAATCGAGAAATGATTTCAACATCTGTTACCAGCTTTCTACTTGTACAAAGCGAGTTCTATCCTGGCACATCGAAGAGGACATACCCAGGAAGCAACATGCAAAATAAGCTTGTTGAAGCTAAACGAGACCTGAGGGTTCATGCCAACGAGAGTTCCAAAAGTTTGCTGGTCTATTTGTTTATAAGCCAATAAAGAAAGGGCCACAAAATTGGTCATTGTTTCCTAGAAGTGCAAAATAAAGGATGTGGGGCATACGCGACATTGACAAAGGCAAAAATCCAACTGTGATTTCCTATGATAAGCCGAACAAAGTGTTTCGAACACATCGAAAAGGTCGCTAAGCAAGACTTGCTTCATGGGCAAAGTTGATAGCACCCCAGACACAAACTAATATCGGGTGCAAAATAATCAAGTTTGATTTTTAAAGGAAAAAACTAACAAAGTGAAGACTCGCTTTATAGACAAGGTTCAGCAACACCTTAGACATCCGGTTATGAAACAGCCGGAGGCAACAGTAGAAAGCCAAAGTTTCTAGAACACGGTACAGAGCCTCCTAGCTGTTTGGTAACATACATGCAAATAAGTTCTCTAACAACGAGGTGACCGCAGATTCAAACTGCTCAGGGCGTTCAAGGCCACAAACCGACCACCATTGTTAAACTCACAAATATTTCTTTGTTTGAAGCAGGAAACAAAGCAGTGTAGAATTGAAGTTCTCAAAGGACGAATTGTCACCAAAGGTAAGTTCTTCAAACTCTCTGCTTTTCCTTTCTAGATTTGCCTATAATCACATAATCAACCACTGCATTTTCCAACATAAGGTACATCATTCCTTAGTTGAGGTTTCATTTTGAAATAGGGCACACCACTCCCTAGCCGCATGTTTAGTATAGGGTACACCAATCCCTAGCTGTATTTTCCGACATAAGGTACAACCATCTTTAGCGAGGTTCCATTTTAATACAAGGTATCCTATCCCCTGGTTACTTTCTCTCTTAGGGATACAAGGAGACATCCATTGGTTACATTCTCTCAGCGATATAAGGTGCCAATCCTGAGCCATATTCTCTCTTAGTAATATAGGGTGCCAACCCCTGGTTATATTCCTTCTCACTG
>NW_017671887.1:60374-96815 GCF_001879085.1 Nicotiana attenuata
AGGAGATGCACTTCCTAGTTTGAGCAATTCCAATAGGAGACGCACTTCCTAATCTGAACCATCAATCCTAGGAGATGCACTTCCTAGTCCAGACCTTTCAAACTCATTCATAAGGGACGCACTTCCTAATTTGAACCACCAATCCTATGATGCGCATTTCCTAGTCGAATCCCTTAAAACCTCACTCGTAGGAGACACACTTTCTAGTTTGAGTCATTCCTAGGAGACTCATTTCCTAGTCGAAGCCCTTAAACCTCACTCGTAGGAGACACACTCCCTAGTTTGACTTATTTCATTAGGAGACACACTTCCTAATCTAAATCACCAGTCCTAGGAGACGCACTTCCTAGTCCAAGTCTTTTGACCTCATTCGTAGGAGACGAAATTTGTAGTTTGAGCCATTCTAATAGGAGACGCACTTCCTAATCTTAACCATCAATCCTAGGAGACGCACTTCCTAGTCCAAACCTTTCAACAGGAGATGCACTTCCTAGTTTGAGCAATTCCAATAGGAGAAACACTTCCTAATATGAATCATTAACCCTAGGAGACGCACTTCCTAGTCCATACCTTTCAACCAATCCTAGGAGATGCACTTCCTAGTTTGAGTTATTCCAGAAGGAGACACACTTCCTAATCTAAACCACCAAATATTAGGAGACGCACTTCCTAATACAAGTCTTGCAACCTCATTCATAGGAGACACACTTCCTAATTTGAACCACCAAACCTAGGAGACGCATTTCCTAGTCGAAGCCCTTAAACCTCACTCGTAGGAGACGCACTCCCTAGTTTGAGCCATTCCAATAGGAGACACACTTCCTAGTATGAACCATCAATCCTAGGAAACGCACTTCCTAGTACCAGTCCCTCAACCTCACTCATAGGAGACACACTTCCTAGTCCAAATCCTTCCGCCTCACTCGTAGGAGGCGCACTTCTTAGCTCGAGTCAACCCTGTTCATTCTAATAAGAGATGCACTCCCTAATATGAATCATTAATCCTAGGAGACGTAATTCATAGTTCGAGTCCTGCAATTTCGTAGTCGTTCCAGTGCTACCCATGGGAGATGCACCTCCTAGTCTATGTTTTATCCGTTCTGCTCCTAAGAGAAGCACATTCGATTCGGAGCCTTCTGTATCATTTTTGCATCTTTCAAATAAAATAAGCTGATCGGCAGCTTTACCCAATAACTCACAAAATTTTCTCAGTGCCAAACTGGGGCAGAAAATTTTGTTCGTTTTGTTCGTCTTTGATGGCTTTGCAGGCCTCGCTGCAGAGCACAGGTTATGACGATCGAAGCTTGCAGTTTCAGTTATCATCAGAAAGACGATCACAGGATTAGTTTGGGTTTAACTTTGACAACGTGTCGGCAACATAGCTTCTCAAGTTTCATTTTCTCAAAATTCTGATCCAGAAAGCAAGCAACCGAGATTGAGTCATAATCTCTTCTTTAAAGAGAATCAAGATCCGGTCTCAGGTCAACACAAGAGAGCAAGTCAAGAATCAAGATTTGACTCCAGAAGACACGTAGATAGGAATTTTATACTCTTAGTTTGCAGACATATGTAGTGCTCTTCTCTTTTTCTTTTAATGTAAGAAGCAGTAACGGTAAGAGTAACAACAACAGAAGTAGCAACAGCAGTCTTAACTCCAGTGTCTGGTAGTCCCAGTACCAAATTTTTCCAGAACTACACGAACCTGATTCCTTTATAGCCAAGGATATGTAGGCAACCTCGGAAGCAAGGTTCGGTCACTAATTTTCAAAATTTGCTTCCCTTGGATTGATATGTGAGCAAAAATTAGCTATGGCATTCATTTGTCTTTGCACGAAAACTCCTCATGTTCTCGAGCAAAGAGGGGCAACTGTAAATGCCTAATTTTTGCCCCATCTTTTTCTTCTACATATATATATNCCGAAACTCCTCATGTTCTCGAGCAAAGAGGGGCAACTGTAAATGCCTAATTTTTGCCCCATCTTTTTCTTCTACATATATATATATAATATATATATATATATATATATATGTGTGTGTGTGTGTGTGTGTGTGTGTGTGTGTGTGTGTGTGTGTGTTTTTCTTATTTTTTGTATGTATAAGTTTCAAGAGTTGATTAATGGTTTTGATAAATGGGGTAGGATTGGACTAGTGTATTTTAATTAAAATTGAGCCAAAATTGGCCCAAAATTTGAGCCCATTTCGTCCAAATCCGGTCCACAAGGGGCTGCCAAGGGGAGGGTCCAAACGACGTGTTTTGGATCAAAACTACGTCGTTTCAATTAGTAATCTGAAGAATTGAATCTTACCCATCCATCCTATCTTGATCCAACGGCCCTGATTAATCTCCGACACCTAGGTATTTAAAGCCTAGTTTTGGCCCAAAATTTGCCCCCATTTCCCTTATTGTCTCTTCATTTTTCTTCTTCCTCTCTCTTTTAATTTCTCTCCCCAGCAACTCCGCCTGTCCGCCGCCCAGTGCCGCCCGCCGGAATTCGCCACCGGCGGCGTGCCAACGTCCAAACACCCCCAAATTACACACATTCTTTTCCTCTCATCACCCCTTTCTAGATCCACAACCCAATCCCCCAAATCTCCACCAATAATCAACAAAATCAAACCCTAGTCGCGCGCGTCACCACCCTAGCCGCCGCCCACACCCCAAACTCCAAAAATTTTACACCACCGGCCTCCTCTTCTCCCCCTCTTTCCATATCTCCGATCAAAACATCAAAAAACCCCACGCCGCCCAGCGCCGCCGTCACTACTGCCCTAGCGCCGCCACCACTGCCGATGCAGCGCCGCCACCACGCCGCCGACTGCCGCCCACTGTCGCTCGTTTCTTTTCTCTAACCGGCTTCGAGCAAGGTTGTGTCGTTGATATTATTGAAACCGGACTCGGATTCACCGGAATTTTTTGGTTTCAAGAATATCAACAATAGAAGCTTGCTCGAAAGTCATACCACTTTCTATCGTTGTCTCCCGGATGCTCGAGTATGTGGTAAAATCGCAATCCCCGCCCCGTTATTAATTTTCTGATTTTTCTTTTTTTTTTTGGGTTTTTAGTTTAGTTAGTTTCTGTCTTGTTTCTCTATTTTAATCTATTTCTGATTATGTTTGTCTTTGTTAAATCGCTTCAGCGATATCGTGCGTTCCGTTTGGCTTTAATAGTTAATTTTTGTTTGCTCATGTTGGTTCATAATACATGTGTTGAAATTTAATTACATGTTTTAATACTTGGTTTAATTTGAATCAATAGGTTGATATTGGTATTGTTAAAATCTGAAATTTAGATATTTTGTAGGGTACTAGTGGCTTTGCTTTTAGTAGGGTGGCTGAAGTGACCCTTTGGCTCCTGCCATAGCAGATTTCAGGCTGTCCTTTCACCTTTTGGACAGCCTTTAGCACACAAAATCAGCCTCTTTTGGGGAGATTTTTGGTGAACTAAAATCTGTCCAAAAGTTGGCTTTTCTTTGCCTATTTAAGGGCTGCCCTTTATTCATTATTGGGGGGACGCGATCACACACCTACTAGACATTCTTACACACGGGATCACTCTGGAAATCAGTTTCAACACACTCTAAAGAAAAACACAACATCAGAAAGAAACAAAACAACAGCTAAAATAGCTTTAAGTTTTCTCTTTGTACGTTCCAAAAATGAAACGAGTCCCCTTTGGTATTTAGCATCTATTTTTGGCTTGTTGGCTCAAGCATTATCTGGGTTGTTGGAGTTTTTGATATTTGTTGCTGCTGGGGTATTTGATTTAAGCTGTTCTGCTGGCTTCTCGTCGTTGTTGCTCTAGCATTTCAACATTTAGGTATTTCTTTTTCTGTTGTAGCTTTTGAATTGTTTCATATGAATAAAGAATGAATAGTTTTTGAGTCTTTATTTGAAATTATCAACAGTCTTGATTCATCCTTGCTTGTCATATATGAACAATTTGCGCTATGGTAATAAATATGGATGAATGAAGGAGGAAGTGAGTATATAGTTTTGAGTTCATACTTGTCAAGTTTTTAGTGTAGTTGCAGCAGTCCCTATTAAGGAAAGAATTGATTTTACTTCACTAAAAGTCTTGGTAAAAATCTCCCATGTTGAACTTTACTTGAATATTTCCATATATGGTTTATTGTTTCCTCGTAAGGTTCATGTATACAAGGTTTGGTGAAAGTTGATATATTTCATGTTTACGGGCACAATTAGCTTAAAGATATTATGAAGTGCTTTGTAAGAATCTACTGCCTAAATTCTTGTCATGGAAATGATTTTTTTTTTATATCTTCCTGTATGCATGTTTAGGCTAGTTTATTCTATATTAATAGGTTATTTCTTTTTAAATGCTTATTATTAGTTATAAAAGTATGATTAACCATCAATGGCCAGTAAGGGATAGCAATTGGGCTTTGAATAAGTGCTGGATTTTAGGAAAATATAAAGGGACATGAGCCTTAAATGAATAGTTTGTTTGGTGGTGATCAATTAAAGAAGAGAGTTAGGCCAAGTAATTTTCAGCATCTACCCATTTCTTTTAGTAACAAAGTCGGCCCATTTTTAATGAACTAAAAGAGTGAC
This sequence comes from Nicotiana attenuata, assembly GCF_001879085.1. Classification (NCBI taxonomy): domain Eukaryota; kingdom Viridiplantae; phylum Streptophyta; class Magnoliopsida; order Solanales; family Solanaceae; genus Nicotiana; species Nicotiana attenuata. The sequence goes on from NW_017671887.1 coordinate 64,947, forward strand.
CCAATGCCATTATACAAATCTCCAAAGCAGCCCATTCTTTAAATTGATAAAGGTTGGCCCGAGTTTTAATACCATGGTAGGTCACATAATTACTTTCCAATAGAAAATAAATTTGTTCTGTAATTAGAATAACTCACTAACTTAATCACCTTAATAATTAACTTAAGCGCTAAGCAACTAATAGGCGCGCTTTAACCTTTTCAGTCACGCACTCGCTTGCGTAGCGTGATGTTTAACTTGCATTAAATTAATTTAATAATCTCATACCATACTCATTAATTTTAGCTAATTTTTAATTCAATTAGTTCTTCGCTAAAATCGCGGATTTGCTTCGTAGCACGATAGTTGACCTTTAATAATTTTCAAGAATTAATATTTTCAAATGTAGTAATTTCTCAAAAGTATTACAAATAATTAATTGTCATGATTTCGGATTCGCTTGCGAGGCGCAATTATGATAAGTTAATTAATTTTGTTATTCGATCACGCATTCGCTTGCGTAGCGTGGTTATGACAACATAATATTATCTAAATTTTTTTTATAATTCTAAAATCAAGAAATAAAAGCGGACATAGCTAAAACATGAAAATCGATAAAACACAATTTATCCAAAAATAATATAAGCCAAATGTAGTTAATAAAGCGACCGTGCTAGAACCACGGGATTCGGGGAGTGCCTCACACCTTCTCCTCGGTCAACAGAATTTCTTACCCGAACTTTGTTTCGCAGACCAATAATAAAAGAGTCAAATCTTCCTTTGATTAGGGATTCAAACAAAAGGTGACTTGGAACACCCAAAATCAATTCCAAGTGGCGACTCTGTAAATAAAATAATCCATTCTCAAAATTTTCACTTTAATTGGAAAAACTCTTTAACCCACAATCCATAACATCACATACATATACATATATTTCGGGGGTGGAAAAAAGGGGTGTGACACCGAATGAAGTAGGAAAATCCGCAACACAGCGTCCAAGCCAGCGCCTAGCGCTGGCCGTGGCGCTGAAGGCAGTGAACGTTTTTCACAATTTCAATTCTTGCGCTCCCAGGTCTTCTTCTTTGATTTCAATTGCAAGTCTTTGTCTTCCACTTGGGGGGACAAAACTCAAAGTGTGTCCCCCCTTTTTTTATTCATTTAATTTTTTTTTCGTATTTTATCCAATTTTGCTCCAAATCTCTTCATCTTTATGCTTGTTTATTCTTGCACAGTTAAAATGAAATATTAAGTACAATGTAATATAATTAATACTCAAAAGACGATTGAAAAGTAATATAATGTGAGGCAACAATGAGTAAATATATGCCACATCACCTTTTTCATTCGTAGCTTTATATATAGATATATAGATTTGAACTCGAGACCTCTATTTAAAAATGGGAAATCCCGGACTGTCGAAAAACACATTCCTTGTGCTAAGGACAACTTAATTAAGTTAAGCTAATCAATTGGCACATTGGTTGTAACCTATCTCTTTTACTCGTCCCTTTTTATGGAATTTGATAGGATGGGATTTAATCTCAGATTTCACTCACATCCGAAAGGCACTTGGACAAAAAATGCCGCATCTTCTAATTTTGTCATTTTCGTCTTTGTTGCTTTGTCTAACAATGGATTATGAGAGAGTAAATTTTAATTAATAAGCTATGTTCGAAACAATATCGAGGGATGTCTCCAAAAGTTCCATATTGTAACTATACGAACGGTCGTTTTGAAAGTAATAGACCCAATCCCCTATTTATTGTCGCCTCTACTTCATATTGTGGTTATGTGACTTGCCGGAGCGCTTGGTGTCGGGTTCGAAAGTGTTTCAAAGTGGAATGGGACACATAGTCCCTAAATTGAAAGTTAAAGTCGTAGGAGTTGACCGTAGTTGGACTTGTGTGAAAACGACTCCGGAACAGAGTTTCGTTGATTCCAATAGCTCTGTATGCTGATTGTGGTCTTAGGAGCATGTCCGGATGTTGATTTGGAGGTTTGTAGGTCATTTCGGCGTTAATCGGCGAAAGTTGGAAGATTTTTGGAAAGTTAACCGGGAGTAGAATTTTTAATATGGGGTTCGAATTTTGATTCCCGAAGTTGGAACAGGCCCGTAACGTTATGCAAAATTTGAAGTCAATCGGACGTGATTTGATAGGTTTCGGCATCGGATGTGGAAGTTAGAAGTTTATAAGTTCATTAAGCTTGAATTGGAGTGCAATTCATGATTTTAGCATTGTTTGATGTAATTTGAAGGATCGACTAAGTTCGTATGATGTTTTAGGACTTGTTGGCATAATCGGTTGATGTCCCAGGGGCCTCGGATGTGATTCGGACCATGTTCGACGCATTTCGGATCATTGAGGTGTTGTTGAAATCTGGTGTTCTTCTATGCGATCGCGAGTGGGCTAACGCGATCACGAAGAGTAGTTTGGCATTAGAGGGAATTTGTTCAATGTGATCGCTTGAAGTGGTCTGCGATTGAGGAAGGCTGGGCTCCAGTGAATCGCGAACGCGTGTAAGGGGATCGCGTTCGCGCAGAAGGATTTGAGGGTCTGCAGTGCACGCGTTCTCTTCATCGTGGTCGCGTGGGGTGTTACGCGATGTGTAGCAGGTACACGTTCGCATCCTGGTCTCTGTGTTCGCGTAGGTCATTTTATTGGGGCATCTTATTTTGTTCTACACGATCGCACTGGAATTTTTGCGACCGCGTAGTGTAAAAACCTGGGCAGCAGATTCAAATTTCAAAGTCGAGGGTTTGGTCTCATTTTTCATTTTGGGACTTTGAGAACTGGGATTTAGGTAATAATTTGAGGGACTTTTAGAGGGATTGTTCGGGTAAGTGTTCCTAACTCGTTTTTCGCTTAATTTCCACTAGTCTATCTTCGATTTCTTCATCTAATTAAAGATTTGGGGTGCAAACAATGGGGGAAAAGTATTAAAGTTCTTAGACCGAATTTTTGGGTTTTGAAAGGCTAATTGAGGTCGAATTGGATAATTCTTATATGGTTGGACTCGATATCGAATGAGTATTTAGGTTTTATAATTTTGGTCGGGTTCCGAGACATGGGCCCTGGTCGACTTTTAGGGGCGATTTTTCCAATTCTTGCTAAAATCATAATTTCATAATTTAGATTAGTTTTCTATAGTTATATTTATAGTATGTAACAGTTTTTGGCAAGATTTAAGCCGTTCGGAGTCAAAAAAATCGAGGGAAAGGCCTTCTTATTGACTGATTGAGCGAGGTTTGAGGTAAGTGACTTCTCTAACCTTGTGTGGGGGAAATCTCCCCTTAGGATTTGGTATTGTTGTGACAATTTATGATATGTGAGGTCCGTGTACGCGAGGTGATGAATGCGTACATGGGGTAAATGTTGAAATTTCAATTTTATCTAAGTAGTTTCCTTTTTATGCCTTAACTGAGTTACTTTAGCATGTATAGTCATCATGTTTAGCCTAAATTTACCTGTCTACTTGTCTTATCTCTTATTTGCAACTTCTACTACATTCTTAGTTGAATTACCTGTTTTCTTGATTCCATATTCCTTATTCAACTGTGGGATTCTTTACTTGAAATTTCTATTCTTGAACTATCATTGTTTCTATTATTATGTTTTGGTTTCCGTGATTATTGTTGAGATGATTGTTTGGTTGTTGCACGAGGTTTCTGCCGTGCCGTTGTTATTGTTGCACGAGGTTTTTGTCGTACGGTTGTTATTGTTTGCACGAGGTTTCTGCGGTGCCGTTGTGATTATTGATACACATGCGGTGGTATAAGGTCTGGGTGTTGAAACGCATGTGGTGAGATAAGGTGTGCTTGATACGCGTGGCTAGTAGGGGAACTACTAGAAGTCATGCGGTGTGATAATGTAGGCTAAAACGCGGGATGCTATTTCAGGAAAATGATTTTCAAGACAAAATTTAAAGGCTCCCGCGGTGATATAAGAAAAGATTGTCACGGCCCAAAATCCACTTAGGGTCGTGATGGCGCCGGACACTGCTGTCAGGCAAGCCAACCAAATTACTTAATTAAATTCTCGTTTTAATACTTTTGAAATCTAGGATTTCCTTCAAATTTAGCAATTTAAAAGATAATTGTCTCAAATCAATTTTAAATGATAAGCAGTTAATACAAAATACTTCAAAACCATCCCAATACCCGGTGTCACAAGTGCATGAGCGATTTTTAAGAAAATCAAATAAGGTACAACAACTGTCCGGAACACAATATTGGACAGAAAATAAGTACAGATAATTGAAAGAGACTCTGCTGACTGCGGGTCGCCTCGAGAAGTGCAGCTCACCTAAGTCTCTGTATCCACCATGCTGCTACGCCCAGTAGGCCACTAGAGTTACATATACCTGTGCAACAAAAATGCACAAAAACAACGTGTACTCAATGAGTATCCCGTCTAATCTCGAAGAAGTAGAGACGAGATGGTCAACTTCGACACTTACTAGTGGTCCAATAATAATATGGTGAAGAGTTGAGGAAAACATGGATTTATCTAGAAATTATAACTCATAGAGCAAGAAAACAGGTAACACCTTCTCAAATAATAAGGAAATTCCAAGATTTACTTTTCGTTATCTTTATTAGTTTATAGCGGGCCATAAAAAGGCAATATCAACTTCAATAAGTTTCAGGATAAGCAATGCAAGCATGCGCATATTATGCCGAGGCGACGGCCCGATCCAACAGAAATAAACTGTGCACTTGCCGAGGGTCGACGACGCGCCTTTAGATGCATCTATTTAATTTGCCGAGGTGTTCGGCCCGTTCCATAAATAAACACACAGACAGTCAATCAAGAAGTCCACACGGAGTAATTATCCAATGAAAAACATATCCTCTTTTAACCTTTTAAGAAAAATGAAGTTTTATCTGTTTAGAAATTCGTTTACTAATTCAATGTGATTTAAGCAATTCAAGCCATCAATAGGTTCGTAAATAGTCCAAGTATAGCATGCTTTTGGGTCCTAACTACCCGGACAATAGCATAATAGTAGCTATGTACGGACTCTCGTCACCTCGTGCGTACGTAGCCCCCACAAGTAGTAGCACATAATCAATTATTTTACCTATGGGGACAATTCCCTCTTACAAGGTTAGAAAGGAGACTCACCTCGTAACCGGCATTCCACGCCCTTCCGAAGACTCGAATAGACACACAACGCTCCAAAACTAGCCAATGATTATACAAATCCATTAATATATGCTCAATTACTCATTACAATCCAATTTATAGCAATTCCCAACCTCGACCGAAAAGTTGACAAAAACGCCCTCGGGCCCACGTGCCCGGAATCCAAAATTTTTCGAAGATAAAGTTTACCCATAGCTTCACGAACTCAAATATATAATTTTCTCTAAATTCCATACCCAAAATCGTGGTCAAAATCCAAGAATACTAATTTTCTAGGTTTTTCCTCAAACCCCAAGTTTTCTACAATTTCCATATTTAAATCCATATATAAACCTTGCATTTAACTCAAAACTGGCATAAATTACTTACCTCATGATGAATGTCGGAACCCCCTAAAAATCGCCCAAGCCAAGAGAAAAATGGGTGAAATGAACTCAACCCTGATTTTTAAACATTCTGCCTAGCCCAGGTCCGCCCTTCTTCACGTTCGCGACATTCCGCTCGCGTTCGCGAAGGCCAGTCACCCAGCCCTTCGCCTTCGCGTACAAGGCCTCGCGTTCGTGTAGGCCAAAGGCCCCAGGCCTTGCTTTTTCCTTCTAGCATTCGCGATCTCCTCCTCGCGTTCGCGTAGCAGCTCAGCCCAGCCCTTCGCATTCGCGACTCCCCCTTCGCGTTCGCGAAGGCCAAAACCAGCAGCCTCCCACTTTCCTCTTCGCGTTCGTGAGACTCCCTCCGCGTTCGCGAAGAAAGAAACTAGATACCAGCAACCAGCAGCAGCTTTTTACCCATATTCGATCCGTTAACCACCCGAAATCCACCCGAGGCTCCCGGGACCCCAACCAATCATACCAACTAGTCCCAAAACACATTACGGACTTGCTCGAGGCCTCAAATCACATCAAACAACGCTAGAATCATGAATCGACCTCCAATCCAAGCTTTATGAACTTTAGAACTTTAAACTTCTACTTTCGACGTTTAAACCTATCAAATCATGTTCGATTGACTTCAAATTTTGCACACAAGTCATATTCGACATTACGGACCTACTGCAACTTTCAGAATCGGATTCCGACCCCGATATCAAAAGTCCACTTCCGGTCAAACTTCTCAAAAACCTTGAAATTTCTATCTTTAGCCAAATGACTCCAAAATGACCTACGGACCTCCGAATTCACTTTCGATTGCGCTCCCAACTTCAGAATCACCATACGGAGCTATTCACAGACTCGGAATCCCAAACGGACATCGATAACACTAAAATGCACTTCAAGCCAAACTTATGAAATTTCTTCAAAAATGCTAACTTCCACAATAGGCGCCAAAGCGCTCCCGGGTTATCCAAACCCGAACTGGGCATACGCCCAAGTCCGAAATCATCATACGAATCTGCTGGAACCTTTAGATCCCGATTCCGAGGTCGTTTACTCGAAAATCCAATCCCAGTTAATTCTTTCAACTTTAAGCTTCCGAAATGAGCATTCTCTTCCCAAATCAACTTCGAACTTCCCGAAATTCAATTCCGACCACGCGTACAAGTCATAACACCTGAAATGAAGCTGCTCATGGCCTCTGACTGCTAGACGACGCGCTAGAGCTCAAAACGACCGGTCGGGTCGTTACAAAGATTGTGAGATATTTACTTTTGGGACTACGAGGCGCTACCTCGGGAGTGCCCTAGTTGATTTTCCTCTATTTACTGTATTGGTTGTTGTGTCTTTCTAACTTGTAAGATTTTTGCTTTCCTTTCATGTTGAATTTGTCTTTCTCTGATTTCGTGTTATTACCTTCAGTAAATTCTCATTGTATCACTTCTCTGTCATTTCATTATATTATTATATCTTCTGCCCTGTTTCTTATTATTTCTAGTAGGGTCCTGATCTGATCTCGTCACTACTCTATCGAGGTTAGGCTTGACACTTACTGGGTACCGTTGTAGTGTACTCATACTATGCTTCTGTACTTCTTTTTGTGCAGATCCAGGTACTTCCTACCGGACCAGGTATCAGTGAGCTAGTCCGTACGTGGAGACTTCAAGTTACATCTTCCAGTGTCTACACCTCGGAGTCCCCCTCTATCTTTATTATGTTGTTTCCTTATCCTCATTAGACTCTGAGGTAGACATATTTAGTATTTCTCTTTAGAGATTTGACTTATATCTACCGAGTTTTGTGAGTTGTTTATACTTTGAGTTGTGGATTTTAATTATTACAGTTGTTGACGTGTTGGGCTTTAGCTTAATATTTTAGTTATTCTACATACTTGTTAGGCTTAACTAGTCTTAGATATTAGGTGCTGTCACGACATCCTACGAGGGAGGGGGGGGGGGAGAGTTGGGGTTGTGACAAGTTGGTATCAGAGCTCTAGGTTCATAGGTGTTATGAGTCACAAGCAGGTTTATAGAGTCTCGAGTATCGGTACAAAAACGTCTGTACTTATCTTCGGGAGGCTATGGAACTATTAGGAAAAGCTCCACTTCTTTGATTCCTTATCGTGCAAAATCTTTGACTTCAGATTCTAAATTTTTGTCTTTCTATTCTCTCATAGACGATGAAGACATGCACAACTGGATCGGATGACCAGACGCCCGTACCCCCGCTAGAGCCGCGAGAGGCCGAGGGGCCGCGATAGAAGCCGAGGACGTCCATATGGTGCAGCCAGAGCACCCGCACGAGCTACTACAGAGGAGCCACCAGTAGCTCCCATTGGAGGGCAGGCACCTGAGACGCCTGTTACTATACCAGCCCTCCAGGAGACTTTCGCCCAGTTTCTAAGCATGTTCAGCACTTTGGCTCAGGCAGGGTTGATACCACTTGCTCTTGCCACATCTTAGGCCGGAGGAGGAGCATAGACTCCCGCCACCCGTACCCCAGATCAGCGGGTTCAGGTCGACCAGGTTCTGTCACACCTCCTTTTTCCCAAGGGGATAGACATTTTTTCCAATTAAAGTGATATTATTCGAAATGAGATTATTTATTTAATCAGAGTCACCACTTGGAATAATTTCTGGTGTCCCAAGTCACCGGTTTATTTTAAATCCCAAATCGAGGAAATTTGACTCTATTTTAAAGTCCGCAAAAACCAGAAGACCGGGTAAGATTTTTTGTTAACCCACAAGAAGGTGTTAGGTATTTTCAAGTTCCGTGGTTTTAGCACGGTCGCTCAACTATTAATAATTGGCCTAACTATCTGATTTAATACTTTTTTAAAAACTAATATACATTTTTACCTTTTTACCGCTTTTATTATATATTTAAACTATTCTTAATCTTTATGGAATTTATTTGAACAAGCTACAATGTCATATACTTGTCATTTTTTGCACATCAGAAATCGCGCCGCTTGAAATGCACCCGCAATATACGACATGTTTATTTTATTAATTGATTTGAAGTTGTAGTCAAGTCACGTGAAACGCACACTCGAATTGGGGATTATGTATCATGACATTGACACGAGAACCATACCCATAGTCATAATGATTTATGTTAACGTGCCTAAGCAAACTACGATTGTTCATGAATTAATTATTCTACGTTCGAGATCAAGTGTGAAGGTTGGGAAATTAGGGAGTTTCAGTCATGGGAAATTTAGCAAGGACTATTGAGTGTTTGACCTCTGTCTTGAGTTGGCATATGGCCTCGAGCTATGGGTGTGTTAAAGGACCTCTCGTGTAGTTTAGTTGTAGAGTGGAGTAGATATTCATGTTGTATTAGGAGTTCAGACTCAGGAGAATTAAGTGATTGCGCCATGTTCATGACGGTGGAAGGGTATAAGGAAATGTTAGTTTGAGGCGAAGCAGGTGGGTTATCTCCTGTGGGGTGTCCTGAGGGCGTGTGATTCCTATGCTATTTGTAGCGAGTCCTCCTTTACCAGTGAATTATTTATGCTGTAGATTGAGTTTTGATCGCGTATGAGAGTTGTCTTAACTATGGAAAGGTGAATGCGAGATTTGCAGATGGTTTGAAGTACTAGATGGTTTGTGCTGCACGAGCTTATGAAGGATTTAATTTAATCTCACTATGGTATTATGGTAGTAATAGAGTATGGGCTTTGCTAGTTTTTGTGTGTTTTGATCTATGGCTTTGAGCCAAGTGGGGGAGTCTGCTATTGATCAGTTGATTGCACAGTTATGTGTTGTATTGGGTTTAGTTTGAGCTATACTGGTGAATCAGTTGTGGCTCAGAGAGGTTGAGATCGAGGATGACTCGAGTAAAGGAAATTTTAGATATGGGTTATGTTTTGCTTTAAAGGTGTATAAGAATCATGAAATAACTTGAGCCGTTATTGGTGAAGGATGTAAGGTGCATGGAATAGGAATTTATTTGGTTGCATTTAGGTGGGGTTACTTCCTAGGGTGTTGGAATGCTAACGGTCGTTCGGTCCGTTTGGTCAGTCTGATTGAGGTTTGAGCAGAGTAGACGACTCCTGATAATGGTTCTAATAGATTCAAGATGTATATGTAACAATTGGGGGATCTTCAGGATGTGTATTTGGCTGGAACCTGAGGTTCACATTGGAGAGTGTCAAGACTTGTGGCATTTCTATATCATCATGGATTCTACATATCAGAATCAGGGAGGTGAAGGAAATGGCTTTAGATTCGCATGAGGACTTTTCAGGGTAAGTATCTTGAAGTGGTACTTTTGGGGATATTCACGAAAGTATTTGGCGACTTTTGAGCCTTAGGGCAGTATTGGTTTGTACATGGTTCTCGCGTGGTAAGTCTGGGTTAAGGATTATGGTGTTATGGCGAGGAGAAGTATCAATTTGAAGGTAATTCAGAAGGAACTCGAATAGATAGGACAACCTGGTAGTAGGTTGGATCGTCATGGTAATGGGTATGATTAGTTCTTTGGGTGTTTGTGAGGTAATGAATTTCTACAGGTGTTTCGTGGTAATGCCCTTGGGTTTCGGTGACCTGCGTAGCTTGGTTGAGTTAGAAGGATTCAGTTCTGACGGTTTGGTTTTGTGCAAATAGGATTCGGAGAGTTCTTGATGGTTTCTACCACGGTTAGAGATGGATATTTCTCCTAGCGTGAGGGGCAGGTGATGTATAGTGATTTTCTTCTAGATGGGATCAAATGGAAAGTTTTTGGCTAGTTGAGTATGTAGTTGCTTCTGGCTCGGAGTGGATTTTGAAGTTCTCACAATTATCAAAGGATGGCGTGGTATATGCACTATGTTGTGTAGGATTGAGATTTGCATGTAAAAGGTTGTGGTTCGGTTCTGAAAGGAAGGTCATAAACTCTTAGGCAGCATGGGCAGTCTCAGACGACTAGGTAAATGATATCACTAGCTGGTGAGGCTTGATGAGGGTATACATTTCAGAAAGGGCAATGTGTTTGACTTAAGGGTACTTCATTGGTATTACGGCGCTCTCTTGTTGGATCGACTGTTGATATTCAAGTTTTCTTGGTGGCACAATACAATTATAGGAGTATCCCTCAGGGAATGATTGAGTATTAGAGGTGTCTTATACATTCAGGCGGTAGAGTTGAGATCAGAGATGGTAATTAGTATGTTCTATGGATTGGGAGACTGTGAGTTCTCATAAACAGGTTATTTCATGGTTATGGACTGTGAAGATGTGGGCAAAGCTAGTCAGATGTTAGTGTGTGCCATGATTCAGTCATTGTGAACTTCCGGAGAGTTATCTATCTATCGCGGGTGACCAGAGTTGATGTAGGGTTCATTGGTAGGCCCAGTATGGATGTGTGTTCTACACCGGGTCGGAATTATTGACTCCGAATTGCTATTGCTGAGGGATGTGCCATTCGATTGTCATTGAGCTTATTCGTGTTATGGAGTGATCTATGGGTTACCCTTCTGTGTGGCGAGGGATTTTGATTCGTTGATTTTATGCACAAATGATATGGTTCTATTTGGGCTTTATAGCGGGGTTTGAGTAAGACGGATATTTGGGTGTTGCATGATTGAATGCGCATTGGTTATGTTCTATCGGGCTTGTATGGCAATCCGTCATTGGCTTTTTCGTGGTTATAGTGATTCACTTTTCCTACTAGACATCAAGTGCACGTGATTGTCGATTTTGAGCATAGTGACTTGAGGTGTCTCATGCGGACCAGTGTTTGGATTGGGTCGCACATTGCAGCGAAGTTATGTGGAGGTATGATCTTTCGCGTTAGATTTATATGTTTTGGTTCTACGGTGTGTAATGGATTCTTAGCATCGTGTTGTGGTGGTACTGGCAAGCTTGCGGTACAACTCTCTCATTTGAGTCATTTTCCATGATTTGAGTACATTTATATCGTTGCCTATTGGTGCGCGGATTGCACGGGTTGTGGCTTTAGATTCTACTGATGTGCCATGTCACCAAAGTAGTCGTGTTGGATGACATGAGGTCATTGGACCCAAAATGAATACTATCTGATCCGATTTCAGCATGTTGGAAGGATAATATTGAAATTCGGCTTAGAAATTTACTAAAGACCTTGCCAAAGGAGAGGAACTCCATGGTAAGTTGATCTGAGGAATGGTTATGATTTCTGCGTGTTTCGTTCATCATTGGTAGTATACGAAAGTGTTGGAATGAGGCTTGATGTGATAAGATGTTTTTTTACCGGTATTGGATTGTTTGAGCAGTTGCTGTGATTAGAAGTTATCGCTACAAGCGTTTAAGTTGCGTGGTATATTATGTGATTTCTTCTTGCATTGCAGTTGTGGCTTGATACAGCGTGTTCGGACTTATTCAGTGTATAGATATGAGATTCTGATCTTATAGATAATTTCGGAGATGGAAATTTGGTTCTAAGGTTCTGGGCTAGGGTGAATTGTGAAATTGCAGTTATGTTGTGTGATCAAAACTATATGGGATAAGGTGACGTGGGATCACCCCCGGGTATGTGCATGGTAAGTTATACATCGATTTGCTGGTTTTCAGAACAACTCTGAGCACGTTCGAGGACGAACATATGTTTAAGTGGGGGAGGATGTAACGATCCGACCGGTCATTTTGAGCATTTGCAATTTCGCTAGACATTTCACGAGTATGACTAGCCTCGTATGATGTATTATGACTTATGTAAATCATCGGTTTTTGTTTTCAGGTTAATCGAAACAGATATGGAAAAATGATTCTCAGCTTGAAGCTTTAAATTTGAAATGTTTGACCAAGTTTTGACTTTTTAGTATTCGATCTCGATTTGGATTTTTTATGATTTGGTTAGCTCCATTAGGTAATTTTGGACTTGGGAGCGCGTCCGGAATGTGATTTGGAGGTCCGTAGTAGAATTAGGCTTGAGTTGGCAAAATTTGAAATTTGGCATTTTTCGGTAGGAAGTGGAAAAAAAATTTTGATATCGGGGTCGGAATGAAATACTAGAAATTTGAGTGGGTCGGTAGTGTCATTTGGGACATGTGTGCAAAATTTCAGGTCATTCGGATGAGGTTTGATAGGTTATTTCATCGTTTGCGGAATTTGGAAGTTTAGGAGTTCTTAGGCTTGAATCCGAGGGTGATTTGGTGTTTTGATGTTATTTGGGGTGTTCCGAAGGTTTGAAAATGTTTGAAGATTAGTATATGACTTGTTGGTATTTTTGGTTGAGGTCCTGAGGGCCTCGGGATAAATTCGGATGGTTATCGCAAGGATTGGAACTTGGTTTGAGCAGCTGAAGCTGCTGCTTCTGTCATTTCCGCACCTGCAAATTGGGGACCGCAGGTGCGAGAACCGCAGAAGCGCTTATGTAGCGCACATGCACAGCCAGAGACACAGGTGCGGTCCCTGCATCTGCGAAGACCGCAGGTGTGGTCAGGCAACCGTAGAAGCGGAAGTGCCCTTTTAATGAGATTCCGGAGAAGCGGAGAATATTGGGCAGATGCGTCCCGGCAAATGCGTAATGGGGACCGCAGATGCGGATGTGCTGCGTAGAATGTATTTAAAGGCTCCTTCGCGAATTGTTGGTCATTCTTCACCATTTTTTGACGAGTTTGGAGCTTAGGGCTGTGATTTCAAGAGGGAATCAAGGATTTTCAGTAAGGTAAGCTACTTAGGCCTTGTATCTTGTGTTTATGGCAATTATTCCATTGTTTAATCATGATATTAGTGGGAAAATTAGGGAAGAAATAGGGAGATTAGGGCTTGAAATTTGAGAGTTTAAATTGGGGATTTGAGGGGCCATTTGAGGTCCGATTTTGGTGATTTTGGTATGTATAGACTCGATAGTGAAAGGAGTTTCTAGTTTTGCGATTTTTGTTAGATTCCGAGACATGGACCAAGGGGCCGGGTTTGAACTAATTCAGGAATTGGGGTCTAATTTGATATTTCTCGTGTGGGTTTCATTCCTTTAGCACATATTGATGTTAATATACTGATTTTGGTTAGATTCAGAGCATTTGGAGGCCGAATCGAGAGGCAAGGGCATCATGACCTAGAGTTTTGGCCTGGTTTGAGGTAAGTAACGCTTCCGAACTTGGTTTTGAGGGTTCGAAGCCCCGAACTATGTGTTATATGATTAAATATTGAGGTGACACAAATGCCAAGTGATGGGCGTATGGGCGTACACTGTGATAATTGCGGCCTAGATCATTCCATGGCATCGCTTAGTGACTCTTCTTGCTGATATCTATGTTATGATGATGTGATTAGATAAAAGAAACTGTAAATCGTGCTAATTATCATGTTAGGGCTTCACGCCTATGCTGTTGAGACCCGAGTGGTCGTTTCTTGTTGTCATCTCAGTAGTTTCATTGATACTCTGTACTCAGTCTTGTTCATGCATATCATATTATGTCTCAGTCTCGGTTGTTATCATTTGGCACATCATATCATTATTTCGGGCTATTATTATGGCATTGTGAGCCCGTGCGTGTGAGAGACTGGAGATTGATGATTGAGTGATGCCTAGAGCCTGGTTATGAGTGACGGTTATGGGATCAGGCTGCATACCGCAGCAGATTATTGATTATGGCTTCGTTGGCTTGTTATAGGACTTGGGCTGAAAGGAGCCTCTTCGGAGTCTATACACCCCTAGTGAGCGAGGATGATATTATTTAGGGATAGATTTCCTTGGACATGGATTTTTCCGATGTATTGATATATGGAGATGGATTTCTCCATAAGGATGGATTTCCCTTTTTCCTCGGTACCGGGTGACGTCTAGTCACTGTTGAGTATGTTTCGGGATGGATTTCCCTGGGCCTTACGAGCCATACACAGTACCGAGTGGTTGTGAGTTTTTTATTATTATTATCTGGAGATGGATCTTCTCCATAGGCTGGTTTGGCCTTCCCCATTACTGAGTGACTGCTGTCACAGATGTATATATTCCGGGATGGACCTTCCCTGGACCATATAAGCCATATACAATACTGAGGGGACGAGCATTTGAGATTGTGGGCACATGAGGCACTCAGCATGGTGCATTTCATACAACATGTGCATTGGCATGTAGATGTAGCAGAGTTATACCTCTTTACCTTGTGTATACCTACTCTACTTTACTGTTCGAGCTATTTATATAACTAAAAGCATGCCTACGTTTTGTACCTTATTTCTGTTATCTCTGATGAGGTTGAGTTCGTCACTATCTATCAGACCATATGTTGGCTTGTTACTTACTGAGTTGGTGTACTCACGTTACCCCCTGCACCTCGTGTGCAGATCCAGGTACTTTCGGTTCCAGTGGCAGTCACTGATCGAGATTGCAGGCTTGGGAGATCGTTGAGATATCTGCATGGCGTTCCCAGATCTTGACCCTCCCTCTCTATTCTAGCTGTGTTTCCTTTGTGTTCAATGAACTTTGTACTAGACTGTACTATTTCTCTAGACGCTCATGTACTCCGTGACACCCTGGTTTTGGGAAGGTTGTATTGTTATATGAATTTTTCTTTTATGTCTTGAACAATTTATTTAAAATGATGAAAGTTTTTCCGCAAATGATTTGATTTTTTGTATGATGGTTTTGGGTTGAGTTGAGGCTGGCCTAGTTCCACGATAGGCGCCATCACGACGGGATGAGTTTTGGGTTGTGACACTCAATGACATCTACTCTGCTTCTGCAAAGGAAAACGAGACAGTGGTTTGCTTCTTTGAT
Source organism: Nicotiana attenuata (assembly GCF_001879085.1). Lineage (NCBI taxonomy): Eukaryota > Viridiplantae > Streptophyta > Magnoliopsida > Solanales > Solanaceae > Nicotiana > Nicotiana attenuata. The sequence goes on from NW_017671887.1 coordinate 80,129, forward strand.
TTCCACCTGATTGGACTTCCTCCAAGGAGTTCAAGATACCCACTCATAGACCTCCTGGAATCAGGGCATGCAGCCTAATCCGAGTCACAGTAAGCAGTGACTTCATAAGAAGGATCATTAGATAGAAAAATGCCTAAGGTAGGATCATCCTTCATGTATCTCAGCCTTGAGATGGGGCTCTCATGGTGCTTGCATGACCTGACTTAAGTGTTGCACACTTTAGGCAATGTCTAGTCTTGTGTTTGTGAGGAAATTGAGCTTCCCAATCATCTTCCTATAATATGATAGATCAGATAACAAGGTACCTTCTTCAGCTTTGAGTTTGGTTGATGAATCAAGTGGAGATGAAATAGGAGAATAACCCAAGTAGTCATATTCTTTTAATAGATTAGTGGTAAATTTCCTCTGAGAAATCAATACTCCATCATCCTTGTAAAACATCTCTAGGCCCAAGAAATAGTGCAGCTTGCCTAAGTCTTTTATTCTAAATCGATTGTGCAAAAATGTCTTTAGTGTTGTGATTTATTCAAGTTCAGTCCCAGTAAAGATCACATCATCAACATATATGGCCACAAGAACCTTGTTTCTTATAGAATAAAGAGTATTCATTTGCTGAGTACTTGAAGCCTTTAGAGTGTAAGGATTCTGCCAGCTTATCATACCACTATCTACTGGCTTGTTTGAGACAATACAAGGACTTCCTTAATCTGCACACAAGTGATGTATCCTCCACCATCATACCTTGTGGGATTTGCATATACACTACCTCATGTAGATCTCCATGGAGGAAAGCATTGTTCACATCCAGTTGATAGAGATCCCATCCTCTCTTTACTGTAATGCTGATTAAGGTCCTAACAAAAGTCATCTTCACTAATGGAGAAAAAGTTTCTGTATAATCAACTCCAGCCTCTTGTGTGTATCCTTTTACCACAAGTCTTGCCTTGTATCTTTCACACTTTCATCTACTTTGTGCTTGATTTTGTACACCTACCTGCACCATAAAGCTTTCTTTCTGTGACGACCCGGCCGGTCGTTTCGAGAGTCATAGTCTCGTTCCTCTATTTTCAGCTTCATTTGTGCTCTTCAGCTATATTATGTCTTATCAGGTTAGTTGGTTTAGGTCCAGAGTGGTTTTGGAGTGAGTTGAGATACTTAGTCTCTTAGGAGAATATTTAAGTTGGAAAAGTTGACTGGATATAGACTTATGTGTAAACGATCTCGGATTTAAGTTTTGATGACTTTGTTAGCTCCATTAGGTGATTTTGGACTTAGGAGCGCGTCCGGAATGTGATTTGGAGGTCCGTGGTAGAATTAGGCTTGAATTGGCAAAAGTTGGAATTTTGGCGATTTTGGCCGGCAGTGGAAATTTTGATATCGAGGTCGGATTGGATTTCCGAAAGTTGGAGTAGGTTCCTGGTTTCATTTCTGACTTTTGCACAAAATTTGAGGTCATTCATACATGGTTTGATAGGTTTCGGCATTGTTTGTGGAATTCGGAAGTTTAGAAGTTCTTAGGCTTAAATCCGGGGGTAATTTGGCGTTTTGATGTTGTTTTGAGTGATTCGAAGGTTCGTCTAAGTACGTATGATGTTATGGGATGTGTTGGTATGTTTGATTGAGGTCCCTAGGGCCTCGGGTGAGTTTCGGGTGGCTAATGGATCATTTTTGGCCTTAGAGTATTAGCTGATGTCTGCTGTTGTATTTCTTCTAGTTTCCTTAAACGCGATCGCATGAGTTCATCCGCGATCGCGTAAGATTATTTGGGCAGGGGTGAGTTTGTTTTATGCGATTGCAGAGTTTGGAACGCGATCGTGTACGTGTGTAAAGATGTGTTTCACAAACGCGTGGCCAATGGCGCATTCGCGTAGAAGTAATCGAGCTGATGAAGGTGAGGTAATTGCTCTAGCGATCGCATGAGGTAGGATGCGATCGCGTACGTTTGAAAGGCAGTGATCCGCGATCGCGTGGAGCTGGATGCGTTCGCATAGGGTAAAAATGTGGGGCAGTCTATTTGTGCTTCGCGATCGTGAGGCTATTTCCGCGATCACGATGAAGGATATCTGGGCAGCAGTGTTAAAATTCAAAATCGAGGTTTTGAACCATTTTTGATATTTTGAGCTAGAGACAATGGAATTTGGAGATTTTTGAACGGTTTTTCATAGAGTTGATTGAGGTAAGTGTTTCTCACTTGGTTTTGGTTAAATTCCATGATTACATCTTGATTTTTATCATCTTAATTGTGATTTGGGGTGAGAAATTGGGGAAAAAGTGGAAGAGTTCTTGAGATAGAATTTTGAGGTTTTGAATGGGATTTTATTGTAGGATTTGAGTAAATTTGGTATGGTTAGACTCGTGAGTGAATGGAATTTCAGGTTTTATGACTTTTGTCGGATTCCAAGACGTGGGCCCAGGGGCCGGTTTTGAGCCAATTTTGGATTTTGAGTCTAAGTTAGTATTTTCTTGTGGAATTAGTTCCTTTAGCCTATATTGATCGTATTGTATTGCTTGTGGTTAGATTCGGGACTTTTGGAGGCTGATTTGAGAGGCAAGGGCATCGTAGAGTAGGATTTTGCTTTTTTTGAGGTAAGTAACGCTTCCAAAGTTGGTTCTGAGGGTTCGAAATCCCGAAATATGTGTTATGTGATTAGTATTGAGGTGACGCACAAACCAAGTGCGGGTGTGCGGGCGTGCACCGTGAGAGTTGTGACCTGGATGATTTCATGGCACCGTTTAGTGACTCTATCCTATTGATATCCATGTTTTCATTGTGTGATAAAGTAGTTGAGCTGAAAATTATGCTAGATATCATGTTTAGGCTTTGTGCCAGTATTATTTGGATCCTTAGCGGTCGTTTCTTGCTGTCATCTTACTAGTTATCATTTAATATTCCAAACTCAGTCATGATCACGCATTTTATATCTTATCTCAGTCAGTTATTTATTTATTCATCATATCATTGTTTCGGGTTGTTTTCATGACATTGAGAGCCCGTGGTGAGACTGCAGAGGTTGATGACTGAGTGAGGCCAAGAGCCTGGTTATGAGTGACAGTAATGGGATCGGGCTGTACGCCGCAGCAGATATATTGATGATTATGATAGCGCTTGGGCTGTAGGAGCCCCTCCGGAGTCTGTATCACACCCCTAGTGAGCACAGTTGATATTATTGAGGGATGGATCTTCCTTGGACATAGATCTTGTCCTAAGCATTGATACCTAGAGATGGATTTTCTCCACAAGGCTGGATTGGCCTTCCTCAGTACTAAATGACTATTGTCAGTGATGTGTATATATTCCGAGATAGATCTTCCCTGGGCTGTATAAGCCATATACTGTACCGAGTGGTTGAGTATTTGAGAGTGTGAGCACATGAGGTTGTTAGCATGGTGCATCCATACAGTATATGCATTGGCATGTAGAGGTAGCAGAGATATATTCTTTACACTATTCGTATCCGTTGTACTTTACTGTTTTGATCTGCCTATTAAATTGAAAGCATGCCTACGTTCCTGCAAAATTATATCTATTCTTATCTGTATTGCTTGAGTTCGTCACTGTTACACCCCATATTTTCGTACGTGAAAGTACGCCATAAGTAAATTGATGAAAGCTTGGAAATGAGATGTTACATCCCGCATTTTCGCACCTTAAAGTTTCATCGTAAATTAATCGACGTAAGTCCGGGAATTAGGTTATTTTGAGATTATATGTATTATGCTATTTCAAACAAGTCATGAGTAAATTCGTGGAGAGAGGGTAAGAAAATTGAAGAAATTGAGTTTCGTCGAAGTTTGGCAATTTGGGATAAAATACGGTCCAAGTTATAATACCCCGTATTATGGACTATTGCCATAGTACCACATGACCATTGATAGTAAGATGTATAAACTATGTTAAAAGTGAGTAGTAATTTAAGTAATTTGAGATAATTCTTAATTATGTGGGTAATTGATTAATTATTGGATAGTAGGAGATTATCAAGCTAATCAAGAGATTAGTGGTTAATTAATGATAATTGTGGATAAGCTTAATTATGTTATTGGATACGGTTGATTAATCTCCTAATGTAATAGCCAAGGTGTCTTGACTCATAGTCATTAAAATAGGTGGCAATTGGAGGATCTTTTGTGGCTAACTCATCACCTTAGTGGGGTCCACACCCACTAAGATAAAAGACATCTAAAATATTCAAAGAGAAACATATTTCAATCTTCATAACAAAGTAAAGATCTCCAGCAAACTCCTACAAGTAATGGCAACGTGAAATTGCTTCGGAAAATTCATACAAGATCCGATTATGCGTAAGATGCAATTCTAAGAAAGTATAGTACAATCTTTCTCAAGAATATCATGCGGATTTTCCCCAGCTTTGATCCGCCGTTATGTGAATTGCCGCAATTGACGTGTATTAGGGGGATTGTCAAGAGAATCGGTTCAGGTATTTTAAGGCTATCCCTTCTTTCTTTTTGGCATGATCTATATGACACGAAGGAAACGAGCAAATGCACAACTTCCATAAATGACTCTATTCATAGAAGTATTAGAGATGCCTATGTTATTGAATTCCCATATGTCTTATTATTCTATNTCAAGAGATTAGTGGTTAACTAATGATAATTGTGGATAAGCTTAATTAAGTTATTGGATAAGGTTGATTAATCTCCTAATGTGACATCCAAGGTGTCTTGACTCATAGTTATTAAAATAGGTGGCAATTGGAGGATCTTTTGTCGCTAACTCATCACCTTAGTGGGGCCCACACCCACTAAGGTAAAAGACATCTAAAATATTTAAAGAGAAACATATTTCAATCTTCATAACAAAGTAAAGATCTCCAGCAAACTCCTACAAGTGATGGCAACGTGAAATTGCTTCGGAAAATTCATACAAGATCCGATTATGCGCAAGATGCAATTCTAAGAAACCACAATACAATCTTTCTCAAGAATATCATACGGATTTTCCCCAACTTTGATCCGTCGCTATGTGAATCGTAACGATTGACGTGTGTTAGGGGGATTGTCAAGAGAATCGACCCAGGTATGTTAAAGCTATCCCTTCTTTCTTTTTGGCATGATCTATATGACATGAACGAAATGAGCAAACGCACAACTTCCATAAATGACTCTATTCATAGAAGTAATAGAGATGCCTATGTTATTAAATTCCCATATGTATTATTATTCTGTCGTTTGTTAATGGGTCTCAGAAAATACATAAGTTGATAAAGTTTGTTTCATGATATTAATCAGAGCTATAATGGTCTTATGACGTTCCGACAAAAATTTATTGACGTACTTCTCATGCGTTGTATTCATTTATACATGTACAATGACCCATGACCAGAAGGCATTATATACGCGTATATACGCACCACCACTTGATCAGCTGGTATACGTTGATGATTTTGCCCACAGTGGCCGAGATGATATGATGGGATGCCCTCAGAGGCTTGATGATGTTATGAACACATGTACCTATGCACGACATGACATTCATACGCATATGCATGACACTATAAGTATTTCATGATTTACCAAGTTATCCAGATTTGCAGGTTGAGTCATTTACTCCATATTTCTCTCACGTCTATTTTTTACTGACTTTCATTCCTTACATACTCGGTATGTTATTTGTACTGACGTCCCTTCTGCCTGGAGACGCTGCATTTCATGTCCGCAGGTCCCGATAGACAGGTGGAAAGTCCTCCAAGTAGGCTATCAGCTCAGCGGAAGATATTGGTGCGCTCCATTTGCTCCGGAGTTGCTTGTTTGGTCAATATAATTTAGACGTGTATTGTTTGGTATGGCGGGGCCCTGTCCTGACCTTTATGATAAGTATGTACTCTTAGAGGTTTTTAGACAGATGTCTTGTATACGGATACTTTTATGGCCTTGTTATCCTATATTTTAAGTATATAATGGATCACATAGGCCTTATAGGCTCGTATGTCACACGTATGAGTTTCTATATCAGAACGGGTCATTTTATGTCGGGTATTCCATCATGTTTACTATGGTTATCTTATGACGCCCCTTCTGGCCGACTTACCTTTGATGATGTAATAAGAAATATACATTACGTTGGTACTCGGTTGAGTAAGGTACTGGGTGCTTGTTGCGGCCCATCGGTTTGGGTCTTGAAGTCACTACCTTTCAGTCCAAAGTTTGGACTTTTACTTACTGAGTTTGTGTACTCACGTTACTCCCTGCACCTCGTATGCAGATCGAGGCGATAACGGTCGTAGCAACGGTTGCTGATCTAGGTTCCAAAGTTTGGAGATTGTCGAGGTAGTTGCATGGCATTCGCGTGCCTTGACCCTCCTTCTTTATCTCTGTCGTACTTTCAGTTTATATCTTCAGATACTGTAGTAGACTGTATTTATTGATCTAGATGCTCATGTACTCAATGACACCCTGGTTTTGGGCTGGATTGTATCACTTCAGGATTTTCTTATGTTTCAAACAATTTTCTTTTATGTTAAATGCTTCCGTTAAATGTTTTCAAACCTATTGCTGTTGTGTTGAGTTTTGTTGAGTGAGGCTAGCCTAGTTCCACGATAGGCGCCATCACGACGGTTGAGTTTGGGTCGTGACAAGTTGGTATCAGAGCCTAGGTTACATAGGTCTCACAAGTCATGAGCGGGTTTAGTAGAGTCTCGTGGATCGGTACGAAGACGTCTGTACTTATCTTTGGGAGGTTGCAAAACTCTTAGGAATCTTCACATTCATAAATTCTTATCATGCAGATATGTTGATACTGGTAGCTAAACTTTTATTATTCTATTCTCTCATAGTTGGTGAGGATACATGCTACTAGGCAGGATGGACAGCCACCCGTGGTCGTGGAAGGGGCAGGGGTGTAGCCCGCACAAAATCTAGGGCAGAACTTACAGATCCACCTATTGCCCCAATTCAGGATCAGGTCCCAGTTGTGGATGCACCAGTAGGACCATCTCAGGCGCCAGCCGTGACTTTCGTGATTCCAGGTCTTTAGGAGACCTTAGCTTAGATTCTGAGCATGTGCACTAGTCTTGCTCGTGTGGTCTCTATTTCTACCGTAGCATCCACTTCCCAGGACGGGGGAGCTACTCAGACTCTCGCCTTCCGTACACCAGAGTAGGTGGTACAGGGACTCCAGACACCAGGGGCACCACCAGCCCAGCTGGTTGCACTTGCTCAGGGCTATGTGGTTCCGGTCATGCCTGATGATGAGCAGCGTAGATTGGAGAGGTTTGGGAGGCTCCACCCTCCAACTTTCAGCGGTGTAGAGGGCGAGGACGCCCAGGGTTTCTTGGACAAGTGTTAGAGGATGCTCCGTACATCAAGTATTCTGGAGACCACTGGGTCTCGTTCATTACATTTCAGTTCACCGGAGCTGCCTTCACTTGGTGGGAGGCTTATCAGAGGTGTAGGCCAGTTGGTGCAGTGCCACTTACATGGTAGGAGTTTTCTGTTCTCTTCTTAGAGAAGTATGTGCCGCGGTCTCGCAGAGAGGAGCTGTATATACAGTTCGAGCAGTTGCGTCAGGACGGTATGACAGTGATGTAGTACGAGATGAGATTTTTTTAGTTGGCCCGTATGCTGTTTGGTTGGTTCCCATTGACAGAGAGATGATCAAGAGGTTCGTTGATGGCCTCACTATCATCTACGGATACTCATGACTAGATAGAGGATGACTGGTGCTACTTTTAAGGAGGTTGCTGACATTTCTTGGGAAATAGAGTCAATCCTCAGTCAGGAGCGGGTTGAGAGGGAGGCCAAGAGGTCTCGTGGTTCAGGCAGCTTTGGTGGTGTTCCTTTTGGGAGTCAGTTCCGTCACGGTAGAGTTTGTCCTTTTAGGCATGCTTAGACGTCCCGCCCTGTTCAGTGTGGTGCATCATTTGGCCATGGTTCACAGCAGGGCCACTCATATCTAAGTGCCCTTCTAGCTCAGAGTTCCGTCTCATGCATCATCAGTTCAGGGTCATCTATGTCGGGGCCTTCTAGCGGGTATCCCGGTGCTCGGAGCTCCCTTCAGTCTCCACCGCCATTTGGAGGGAGAGGTTTCTTTGAGTGTGGATATTTGGGTCATATCAAGAGAATTTGTCCCCGCCTTATTGGAGGTTCATCTCAGCGGAGGAGTCGGCCTTCGACTTCAGCACCAGTTACTTCACCACCCACCATCCAGCTCAGGGTGGGGGTCAGGCAGCTAGGGGTCACCCTAGAGGGGGAGGCCGATCAGGTGGCGGTCAAGCCCGTTTCTATCCACTCCCTGCCAGGCCAGATGCCATTGCTTTAGACACAGTGATCACAGGTATTATCTCTGCATGTCATCGAGATGCTTCTATATTATTTAACCCTGGTTCCACCTATTCATATGTGTCGTCATATTGTTCTCATTATCTAGACATGCCCTATGAGTCTCTAGTTTTATTTTTTCATGTATCTACGCCGGTAGGCGATACTATTGTTGTGGACCGTGTGTACCAGTCGTGTGTAGTGAGTATTGGGGGGTTAGAGACTAGAGTTGATCTGTTGCTGCTTAGTGCGGTTGACTTTGATGTGATATTAGGCATGGATTGGTTGTCTCTGTGTCATGTTATTCTTGACCGTCACCCTAAGACGGTAACGTTGGCTATGTCGGAGTTGCCACGGATTGAGTGGCGAGGTTCATTGGATAATGTTCCTAGTAGGGTGATTTCATTCTTGAAGGCCCCGTGGATGGTTGGGAAGAGTTGTCTTTCTTATTTGGCCTTTGTGAGGGATGTCAGTGCAGAGGCTCCTACTATTGATTCAGTTCCGGTGGTGCGAGATTATTTAGATGTGTTTCTTGCAGACCTGCCGAGCATGCCGCCAGACAGGGGTATTGACTTCGGTATTGATTTGGTGCCGGGCACTCAGCCTATTTCTATTCCACCATATCGTATGGCACCAGCGGAGTTAAAGGAATTGAAGGAGCATCTTCAGGAACTCCTTGATAAGGGGTTTATTTATCCTAGTGTGTCACCTTGGGGTGCGCCAGTTCTATTTGTGAAGAAGAAGGATGGCACCATGAGAATGTGCATTGATTACAAGCAGTTGAACAAAGTCACAATCAAGAACAAGTATCCTTTGTCTCGTATTGATGATTTATTTGACCAGCTTCAGGGAGCAAGGGTGTTCTCCAAGATCGACTTGAGGTCAAGGTATTACCAGTTGAAGATTAGGGACTCGGACATTCTTAAAACATATTTCAGGACCCGATATGGTCATTATGAGTTCCTTGTGATGTCTTTTGGGCTGACCAACGCCCCAGCAATATTCATGCATTTGATGAACAGCGTGTTTCAGCCTTATCTCGACTTGTTCATTATTGTATTCATTGATGATATCCTGGTGTACTCTCGTAGCCAGGAGGAGCATGCTGAGCATTTAAGAGTTGTATTGCAGCGACTGAGGGAGGAGAAGCTTTATGCCAAGTTCTCAACGTGTGAGTTTTGGCTTAGTTCAGTCGCGTTCTTGGGGCATGTGGTGTCCAATGAGGGTATTCAGGTTTATCCGAAGAAGATAGAGGCCGTTCAGAGTTGGCCTAGACAGACCTCAGCCACGGAGATTTGGAGCTTTCTTGGTTTGGCTGGTTACTACCGTCGGTTCGTCCAAGGTTTCTCGTCTATTACATCGCCATTGACCAAATTGACCCAAAAGGGTTCTTCTTTCAGGTGGTATGATGAGTTTAAGGCGAGCTTTTATAAGCTCAAGACCGCCTTGACCACAACTCCAGTGTTAGTTCTGCCATCGGCTTCAGGCTCTTATACAGTATATTGTGATGCTTCTCGGGTCAGCATTGGGTGTTTTGATGTAGGAGGGTAGAGTGATTGCTTATGCTTCACGCCAATTGAAGCCCCATGAGAAGAACTACCATGTTCATGATTTGGAGTTGGCTACCATTGTTCATGCATTGGAGAATTTGAGGCACTACCTCTATGGTGTATCTTGTGAGGTGTTTACTGATCATCGTAGCCTCCGTCACTTGTTCAAGCAGAACAATCTCAATTTGAGGCAGCAGAGATGGTTGGAGTTGCTAAAGGACTATGATATTACCATTTTGTACCATCCGGGAAAGGCAATATGGTGGTTGATGCCTTGAGTAGAAAGGCAGTGAGTATGGGTAGTCTTGCATTCCTTCCAGTTGGTGAGAAACTCCTTGCAGTTGATGTCCAGTCCTTGGCCAATCAGTTTGTGAGACTGGATATTTCGGAGCCCAGTCGGGTCCTAACTTGTGTGGTTTCTCGGTCTTCCTTATTTGATCGCATCAGAGAGTTCCAGTATGATGATCCTCATTTTCTTGTCCTCAAGGACATGTTCAGCACGGTGATGCCAGAGATATGACTATCGGTAATGACGAGGTATTTAGGTTGCATGGCCGGATATGTGTGCCCAATGTGGATGGGTACGGGAGTTGATTTTGGAGGAGGCCCATAGTTCGCAGTACTCCATCCATCCGCATCCCACGAAGATGTATCAGGATTTGAGACAACACTATTAGTGGAGGAGAATGAACAATGATATAGTTAGATTTGTAACTCGGTGTCTCAACTGCCAGCATGTGAAATATGAGCATTAGAGACCGGGTGGCTTGCTTCAGAAGATAGAGATTCCAGAGTGGAAGTGGGAGCGGATCACCATGGATTTCATAGTTGGTCTCCCACGGACTTCGAGGAAGTACGATTTTATATAGGTGATTGTGGATGCGCTGACCAAGTACGCGCACTTCATTCCTATGAGCACTACCTATTCTTCAGAGCAGTTGGATGAGATTTGTATCATAGAGATTGTTCGCCTTTATGGGGTGCCAGTTTCCATCATTTCAAACAGAGGCACACAGTTTACATCGCAGTTTTGGAGGGCCGTGGAGCGAGAGTTGGGCACTTAGGTTGAGTTAAGCACAACATTTCACCCTCAGACAGACGGACAGTCCGAGCGCACTATTCAGATATTGGAGGACATGTTACGCGCTTGTGTCATTGATTTTGGGGGTTCATGGGACCAGTTTCTGCCACTCGCAGAGTTTGCTTACAACAACAGTTATCAGTCGAGTATTCAGATGACTCCGTATGGGGCTTATATGTGAGGTGGTTTAGATCTCCAATGGGTTGGTTTGAGCCGGGTGAGGCTAGGCTTTTGGGTACAGACTTGGTTCAGGATGCATTGGACAAGGTAAAATTGATTCAGGAGCGGCTATGCATGGCGCAGTCAAGACAAAAGAGTTATGCTGACAGAAAGGTCCATGATGTGTCTTACATGGTTGGAGAGAAGGTCTTGCTGAAGGTTTCACCCATGAAGGGTGTTATGAGATTTGGGAAGAAGGGCAAGTTGAGTCCTCGGTTTATTGGGTCGTTTGAGGTGCTTCAGAGGATTGGGGAGATGGCCTATGAGCTTGCCTTGCCATCTAGCTTATCGAGTATGCATCTAGTATTTCATGTCTCTATGCTTCGGAAGTATATTGACGATCCATCTCATGTTTTGGATTTCAGCACGGTTCAGTTGGATGGTGATTTGACTTATGATGTGGAGCCAGTGGCTATTTTAGGGCATCAAGTTCGGAAGTTGAGGTCAAAGGATATAACTTCAGTGAAGGTGCAGTGGAGAGGTCAGCCCGTGGAGGAGGCTACTTGGGAGATCGAGCAGGAGATGCAGAGCAGATACCCATACCTGTTTGAGGCTCCAGGTATGTTTCTAGACCTATTCGAGGACGAACGCTTGTTTAAGAGGGGGAGGATGTGACGACCCGACCGGTCGTTTCGAGCGTTATAGCCGCGTTCCCCTATTTTCTTCTCCATTTGTGTTCTACAGCTGTATTATGTCTTACCGGGTCAGTTGGTTCGGCTCCAGAGTGCCTTTGGAGTGAATTGAGACACTTTGTCTCTTAGGAGAAGGTTTAAGTTGGAAAAGTTGACCGGATGTTGACGTATGTGTAAGCGATCTCGGATTGGAATTTTAATAATTTTGTTAGCTCCGTTAGGTGATTTAGACTTAGGAGCGCGTCCGGAATGTGATTTGGAGGTCCATGGTAGAATTAGGCTTGAATTGGCGAAAGTTGGAATTTTGGCGATTTTAGACGACAGTGGAAATTTTAATATCGGGGTCGGATTGGATTTCTGGAAGTTGGAGTAGGTTCGTGGTGTCATTTCTGACTTATGTGCAAAATTTATGGTCATTCAGACGTGGTTTGATAGGTCGGCATCGTTTGTGGAATTCGGGAAGTTTAGAAGTTCTTCGGCTTGAATTCGGGGGTAATTTGATGTTTTGATATTGTTTTGAGTGATTTGAAGGTTCGACTAAGTTTGTATGATGTTATGGAATGTTTTGGTATGTTTGGTTGAGGTCCCGAGGGCCTCAGGTTAGTTTTAGGTGGTTAACGGATCATTTTTGGCCTTAGAGTGTTAGTTGATGTCTGTTGTTGTATTTCTTCTGGTTTCCTTATACGCGACCACATGAGTTCATCCGCAATCGCATAAGCTTATTTGGGGTAGAGGTGAGTTTGTTCTATGCGATTGCAGAGTTTGGAACGCGATCGCGTACGTGTGTGAATATGTGCTTCGCGAACGCCTGGCCAATGCCGCGTTCCCGTAGAAGTAATCGAGCTGATGAGGAGGTGAGGTAATTGCTCTACACGATCGCGTGAGGTAGGATGCGATCGCGTAGGTTTGAAAGGCACCATGATCGCATGAAGCTGGATGCGTTCGCGTAGGGTTAAAATTTGGGCAGTCTGTTTGTGTTTCGCGATCGCGGAAATTGCCTCGCGATCGCGATGAAGGATATCTGGGCAGCAGTGCTAAATTTTAAAATCGAGGGTTTGAACCCAGTTTTCATATTTTGAGCTAGAGACCACAAAATTGGGAGATTTTTGAAGGAATTTTTAGAGAGTTGATTGAGATAAGTGTTTCTCACTTGGTTTTGGTTAAATTCCATGATTACATCTTGATTTTTATCATCTAAATTGTGATTTGGGGTGAGAAATTGGGGAAAAAATTGAAGAGTTCTTGAGATAGAATTTTGAGGTTTTGAATGGAATTTTTTTGTCGGATTTGAGTAAATTTGGTATGGTTAGAATCGTGAGTGAATGGGCTTTCGGGTTTTGTGACTTTTGTCTTATTCCGAGACGTGGGCCCGGGGGCAAGGTTTGATCCAATTTTGAGTTTTGAGTCTAATTTAGTAGTTTTTCTTGTGGAATTGGTTCTTTTAGCCTATATTGATCGTATTGTATTGCTTGTGGCTAGATTCGGGACTTTTTTAGGCCGACTTGAGAGGCAAGGGCATCGCGGAGTAGGATTTTGCTTGGTTTGAGGTAAGTAACGCTTGCAAATTTGGTTTTGAGGGTTCGAAATTCCAAACTATGTTTTATGTGATTAGTATTGAGGTGACGCACATGCCAAGTGATGGGCGTGCCGGCGTGCACCATGAGAATTGTGACCTGGGTGATTCCATGGCACTATTTAGTGACTCTATCCTGTTGATATCCATGTTTTCATCATGTGATAAAGTAGTTGAGCTGTAAATTATGCTAGATATCATGTTTAGGCTTTGTGCCGGTATTATTTGGACCCTTAGCAGTCGTTTCTTGTTGTCATCTCACTAGTTTTCTTTTAATATTCCATACTCAATCATAATCATGGATTTTATATCATATCTCAATCTCAGGTATTTATTGATTCATCATATCATTGTTCCGGGTTGTTTTCATGACATTGTGAGCTCGTGGTGAGACTGGAGAGGTTGATGATTGAGTGAGGCCTAGAGCCTGGTTATGAGTGACAGTTATGGGATCGGGCTGCACGCCGCAGCGGATATATTGATGATTATGATAGCATTTGGGCTGCAGGAGCTAGGGGTGTGCATTCGATTTATCAATTCGATTTTGACCCTTATCGAAATTACTTATCGATTATCGATTTGTACATATGCTTATCGTTATCGTTTCAATAAGGTTTCGATTTTTTTGATTTCAATTTATCGATTTTTGGGGTTATCGATTCGGTTATCGATTACACCAATAAGAAAATTTGCGGGATTCCACGGAAAGTATATCGTTATAAACACGCCTAACTAATATGGACCAAAAGAAGCTAAAATAAGACGAACACCGTTTATAACATAAAAAATTGTGTCAACAAGCACATGCAACGAAACTAAAGTAAGAGATCAAATGTATGCCACCAACACTCCAACGGTATAAAAAAAATACATCATTACGGCTAATTCTATTTTCCATTAATTTGAACTTCATTCCCTTGAGCTTTAAATATGATCATTCCTTAAAAGTGGTAGATGAAATAATAGGGTTAGGGACTTAGGGTAAAGGAAAGGATATTATAGAATAAGGGTAAAAAAAAAATTTAGTATTTCTTATCGGTTTGTCGATAAACCGATAACCGAAGAGGACAAAATCGAAATCGATAACTCGATAAGGAAAATTTTGAAATTGAAATCGAAATCGTTAAATCGATAAACCGATAACAAATAATCGATTCGATTTATCGATAAACCGATTCGAATGCACACCCCTAGCAGGAGCCCCTCCAGAGTCTGTAACACACCCCTAGTGAGCGCAGTTGATATTATTGAAGGATGATCTTCCCTGAACATGGATCTTGTCTGAAGCATTAATACCTGCAGATGGATCTTCCCCCACACAATTTATTATTGGGCTCCAACAATGAATTGTAAATTGGCACGTGCTTTTTATATCAAATCGGCATCCAGAAATTCGGCCAATTATAAAACAAATCCATCATTCGATTTAAGTCAAGCAACACATAAAGTAACTCTCGATATAACATAACAGTCAAAATAAGATATACAGTCAAACCTCTCTATAACAATCTCTTTTGTTCTGAATATTTTTGAATATTATAGAGAGGTGTTATTATAAAGTACATATATTATAATATAACAAGAAAATTGAATCTGAAAAAAGCTTAGCTTTTATAGTGAAGTATTGTTATATAAAGATACTGTATAGAAAGGTCTGACCGTATATGTGGATCGTTTCTATACTAATCTATCCATATATGAAAAGATCACTACCGTCATCGGTTCCTCAACCATACAATTTAATCTTGCATTGATCAATCCTTGGAGAGTGCTCATTTCGTGACTATAGTCTATAGTAGTACTCTTGCCGTCTCATTTAGCGTGACAATGTTTGATTTAGAGTCAAAAGTTTTTTAAAAAGAAAAAATTTAAAACTTGTAATTTAAAACAAGTCATAAATTGTACGGCTATAAATCATATAATTAAGAATAAAATAAAATTTAAAGTTACATTAATTATAAGTATAAAAATATGTCATTTTTTAGACATAAGAAGAAATAACATCACATGAATTAAGACCGAAGGAGTCATCAAAGATAAACCTATGAATATCAATTTCTACTTTTATTTTTCCCAGGTAAGTGCACATACCTAATTGGTCATACTTAGTATTTCCTTGTGTGCGCGTATATAGTCACAGAGTCATACTAATTTCCAATTGTGTGTAATATATATATATATATATATATATATATATATATGTGTGTGTGTGTGTCCGTTTATGCATCAAAATGGTGTAGTGTTCACAATCCCTAAAGTCCTCTTCTACCTTATTTCCATTGTTTATTTTGCTTCAAACAAATGTATTTATTCACACCTTATTTATCGTATTCTAGTTGTTCATGAACTCGTGACTCCGGATTTCTGGGATGTGTCTAGACTGCGTTACATTTGTATTAACCACATGTATTTCAGATTATATTAGCTTTGAATTATTATCATTCTGTTTAAAATTATTAATAATGGTCAGTTAATTGGCTAACGTTGTCTTGCCTAGAAAATAAATGTTAGGCGCCATCAGGACCCATGGTCGGAATTTCAGGTCATGATAATACTGTAATTAATTAACAGAATTAAAAATGGTAACAAGAATACCAAGATTTAAATGTGAAAGTCTTTTATATAAGAGAAACTACTACAAAAGTACAATTAACATTGTGAGCAATTTACAATTTGTAATATCGATTAAAATACTTAAAAGACATTACACACCAAAAAAAAAATATTAATCTATACAATTCCTTGTAATATAATTTACACTCTCTATTTTTTGTCACACACTAAATATTTTCTTCTTACAATATGTAATGTGTCTCTTGTTTATGTATAGTAATGTGTAATGTGTCTCTTGTTTATGTATAGTACGTGGAAGTGAAAGAGCTACTTCTTTTTTGTCGGCTCCATGCACGAAAAAGATCCTCCACACATTTCATTATGGGGCTCTAACAATGAATTATACCCAAGCATAAATTGGCACGTGCTCTTTGTATCAAATCTGGATTGAGAAATTCGGCTAATTATGAAACAAATTCATTATCCGTCTTACGTCAAGCAATATATGAAGTCCTTCCCGATATAACAATAAAAGCAAGACGTGTCATGTGTAGATGAATCGACTCTGTACTATGATTGCAGCACCGTCGTCATCGCTTCTTAACCATACAATCTGTTCGTGCATTGATCAATGACAGGACAGTGCACATTTTGGTTCAGTTTTTTTCCTTAAGAAAACAAAAAAACAATTATATATGTTGGTTTGTGACTATAGTCAATAGCGGAGCAAGAATTTATTAAAGAGTGTCAAATTTTAAAAAGTATATATACGAAGAAAGCACTGGAATTCAACATATAT